>NW_028277168.1:19645937-19801875 GCF_051122295.1 Plectrocnemia conspersa
GTGGGGTAGCATTTCGGATAAGATAGCAGGATATGTATTGGAAATGTCTCAGAATTATTTTTTTCAACTATATATATTATAATATATAGTAATGATTAAGGATTGCAATACCGGTAATACCGTTATTGTAAAAATCTGTAATACCGGTATTACCGATTTTTTTATCTGTATATTTTTTAGTAGAAAACAATATTACTATGGCTTAGAACTACGAAAACAACGATTCCTATAATGCTAAAAAGCAGAAGCGGAAAATAAATATTTCTCATTTTAGGGGTTTATCCTAAGTTGTGTTTTTATTGCATAATAAGTAGAACAGTATTATGCCGGAATAACGTGTTTTTATTCTACAATATATTTTTCTATTAATCAGTGATTATAACATGTTCTTATTTTAATCACAGTAAGTCATCCCTAGCTAATGATTGACTCTTTTTTATTTGAATCTTTAAAGAACGATGCTTAGATATTATCTGAGCAATAAGATTTAGTTGGAATTACAAAAAAAAACAATTAATAATCAAACAAGAAGTATGGTCAAACTTTTCCACAAAACATGACCTACAATTAAAAATTTCCACAAAACATAATCATCAGGCACGTACGGTGAAATACGTTCCCTTTCGCTCGCTCGCATGTTAAGTGATGAGAGTCACTTAACACGCGATGACACTCAAAATCTGCAAAAAATAATAAATTAAAAACGCTAAAATTACATTTTTTTTAAATAGTCGATCTAAAATAGCAGAACCCAATTGAAAAGAACCCGAAAAAATTACTATTGTTTGGATCATGATGCATTTTAGGCGCTTGACCATTGAAATTAATGACTGAATAAAACACAAAAGCACTTATATTTCTGAAGGCATTCACAAATACCGTTAATACAATATTTAGTAATACTTAATAAGTCACTGTGATGATTTTAGTTTTAATACTTCTATTGTCACATTCGGTCTGCATCGAACGCACATTCCTTGATTTTTTATGGAAGGTATTTTAAAGCTCTATCGAACAGCTAACGTTTATGACATGTACTCTGTGGATTTGGATGTTCAATAATTATTGAACCTGACTCAATGTACTTCAATATAAAAAAATATAAAATAAATGAGGCGCAGATATATTTTCCTGGCAACAGCGTAAAAAATAGATATCCTCTGCAATTAATATAATATAATACCCCTAGAGCCTAGACTAGCAAACTTTTATAATTATTTATCACGCACATAAGAAACATAAATAGAGACAGGATCAGGTTTTGAAACCCACTCTATGACTCTTTATTGTAACAATGCAATCGAGCTGTAATTTGTTAAATTAAATAAAGAAGAAGAGTGAACTTTGTATTGAAGAGTCGCACTCTTCAATACAAAAGCTAAATACAAACCAAAACTACAGTTCATATCTTGCGCCGATGATCGATACCGATGATTCAATCTTTAGACCAATGCTATATATATCCGGAAAATAAAACAACCATTCCTCTTCAATTGTTGGATTTTGTTCCACCCCAGTCGTCACTAAGAGTCACCAGGAGTAAACTCAAGCTTAGAGATGACCTGGAGATTTTACGACGCATATCCATGGCACGAACTACCAATTGATGTATATTTATCTATTAGATATCATATATAATATATTGCATGAATTTGTATTGCTTAAATAACAGCATCACGATAGACCAGTGGTCCTTAAAAGACCTGGTTTCGAATCCCATACGGAGCATAATGTTTTTCAATTTCTAAGATCGGAATAAGTATTTTTTTAATATTTATAATTTTAATCAATTTTCACTGATTTTAGATTTTCTTAATCTCACGGATAAATATCATAAGTTGTAATTATAGTTTATAAGTAATATATTAAATGTCACTGATTTACAGAATTTGATTTGCCTGATTCTTTTATAGTTGGACTTATCGCACTGTAACACATTAGACTTATGCTTGTCACGTTGCAACGGGGGATTAACAATAAATAAAAAGTAAAACTGTTATTCTTCAATATAACTCCAATATTGCTTTCTTATTAATAAGTATAGCTTGATTGCTTTCCTAATATATAAATACATACAAATTAATATAAGTGTAGTTGTCTCATAAATATACTATATACATATAGTTACCATTTCATATCAGAAGTTTAAGTGAGTCAGAAAAACAGTCTAGAGACAGTCAGAGAATTATAGTGTAGAATTTATGGGTTGACCTAATACTAACTAGATATTTTTTGCAATCCTCAATTGCAGTAATAAATATTGTGTAATGCATTGCCGATAATCGCCGACTGACTCACCCTCGTATTATTATGGTACATCTACCGTCTGAAAAGGCGTTTCGGCTCTCCTACCGCGAGAAGAAAACGTGACTCAACTTAATCGTTTCGAATGGTGGTTCCAATTATAAAAATGCGAAAATCGAAAATGCGATCTCGTAAAATCGCAATTAATGACCGACTCTAATGCGTCCGAACGAATCTTCGTCGATAGGATGCAGCCGTTCGTTTCATATTTTAAATATTATTCCGAGAAATATAACGTAATTGATTTCGAAGCGTTTAACTCGTGCTCTCATACAGGGTACCACATAAAAGTTTATACAAGTTATTAGTACATTTACTTTTAATATTTTAAAGACGCTAAAATAAATATATGTTCTTAAAAATCATTAGTACTTATTTTAATAATAAGTAATCATTCAATTTTTTGTGAATTTAAATGAAATAGTTTTGGTTTGCTGTATATTAAGCCACAATAAAATAGAGTAAATAATATTTAACAAAAAAATTCCCGAAACGCTGCCGTAACGCCGAGCTCGATTTTGAACCATAAAAATAAATTTAAACGATTTATGTTGCGTGAAGAAGTCCTCTATTGGAAAAGCTCTAATAAGCGAGAATACAACATTGTATAATATCATATTTAATTGCAGAGAGTCGACTAATTCAGATAATTTCTCAATCGAGTTGTCGCTCGCATATTTAACTAGATGCAATTAATATGTAAATTGCTTTATGTAATGCATTGGTCTAACGCCTCTCATGTTACAACGAAAGATAAAAAAATAAAATAAAAAATATCTCTGATATAATAAAAATTAAAAAGCATATTGGATTCGAACCAATGTCTTTCAGGTTTTCAATCATGCTAATTTATTACATATTCCTACATAATCAGATATAAAAACGTCCATTTTTGTATCGATAAATTAATAATTTTGAATACTGCTAGGGCCGGTATTTAAACCGCTAGAAACGTAGTAAAACTGATTTTATATATCATATTATGATGTACAGCTTAAGCATAATTGCCTTCTTAGACGACAGGAGAAGTGAGTATGCGAAGTTTTTTTTCTGCCATTGCCAATGGTAAAATAAGAATGAGGTAAAATAAGAATATCTTGCACGTATGTTTAGGAGAATCCGGTTTCGTTAAAAGTCAACCCAGTCATAAGTACAGAAAGTATAAGTTCACTTATGTTTATTGAATCAGTACAGCGACGATTCATTCCTTTAGAGACAAACAGCAAAAGACCATCGGTCAGATTCATATTTTCAGCCAGGAGAAAGTCTTGAGACGAATTCGGCTATTTATAAAAAACGGTACTTTTCATAAATGTATTGAACCAACCACATGTTTATGGGTCAAACTCATTTGATAACATATTTTTAACGAAAGCTCTTCATATTTTTCTGCTCAAAGCGATCGTCAATTTCACAGAGCCGCAATTATCCTCGCAGACGGGCGAATGATCCAAAATGTAAAGCGTCCCGCAGGGCGTTGGTGCCCTAATGGGACTTTTCATTAAAAGGCGTCTGGGCCCCGGGCGCGGGTCCAAAGTTTTCCTATTTGAGCTCCGTGTCCAGTTCGTGTCCGGCCCGTGGCCTCGGGGCCCTCGTTAATAATGAGAGCACACTAACGCCCCTCTTTACTTCTTAATTAGTGGCGGCAAGTGTAATTGTTTTGTTCTCCTAGCGGGCATCCTACAACCTCATCCCCGTTTGCCCTACTCTCTGTGCGAGTATCCCTGGGAAATACCCAGTTAATTTCCGTGCGAAAATTACTGTTTAAAGTGTACCGCGGAGAGATAACCACGCGAGGTCTTGAGGGCGAGGGCTAGTCAACAATTATGTGAATCGGTATAAAGATATTAACGAAAAAGCTCTATTCATATTCAAATTATTTATAAGTTGTTTCTAAGTAAATTTTTAGTCACTAGACAGCTTCAACAAAATATTTTAATACAACTTTTATTTGTAGTCTTAATAATAAGCCACGAATAAGATCTTTATTTTTTGTTAATATGGTATAATATATCCAGACTAATACTAGGAAGGATCATATGATTTTTTATTTTATTTAAAATACCGATAATCATTTTTTTTATTTACCAAAAAATCTGTGATTCTTGTTTGCTTATGAGAATATCAGTTATATTCTAATACTATTTTTTTTATTAAATTCATAAATTTTATCAAAAACAGTACGTTTGAAAATTTATGATAGTTAAATAAACCTTACTTCTATGTATTGATAAATGCGTTGGCAATTTAGTGCAATAGTAATATCAAAAGGGCCTTTAAACCAGAAAAGAAATTTGCTATTTATATTGTTGAAAACCACAAGGAAGAGGCTTTTTTTTAGGAACGATAAATTCAATTGTGTACTTGACTATTTAGGTTATTTTTCACAAAATTAGGCGATTTAAAAAATCAGTGCAAAGACCCAAAATATAAATAAATCATAGATGAAAATCTTGAACTACAAAAAAATATGTTTGACATGTTTCCTCTTTAAAATAATTTCTGCACTAGAAATGATATTAAAGTAAACAACTATTTACACTTAACATTTGAAGGGCTTGATAATGCATTTTCCACACTTTCTTGATTTTACATATTTGCATTATGCACAGAATCCATTTTTTGAATACCAACATTATGCATTTGTATCGCCAACTTTCGAAAATGCACAACTAATATAATTAAAGTGGGATTCTACATTGAGATAAAAATATGAGACTCTAGGTAATTTTTTATTTAATTAAAATTAGTAGTTTTTGGGATACTTTGTTAAGCAAAGCTATACATTGGAAACATCATCTTTACGCGAAAAGGGATTTTCTGCATTAGCGCAAATAAATCAAAATTTTGTGGTGAAAAAATAATTACGGGTAGTACTTTCGCCAATACCTCAATTTATAAACATATCCATTGAATTTGAAACGAATATATTTATAAACATGCATAAAAGTAAACCTTACTTTTATTACTCTGTAAATTTTATTTTTTGAAGGAAAACCAATTTGTATTCTAAATTATTTTATGAAATCAAAGAAAGGGGAAAAATTTGAACACTGCTGCCTTAATTGATCTATTATAGATATTTTGCTTTTCTAAACACCAAAATTTCGTTTTGTAAGTTTCAGATGCATTTCCTCAACATATGATTGTAATACATTTTTTCATATATTTTAAATTATAAATTAATTTAAAAATATAATTTATTACAAGCACCAATAATCCACACCCAGATAATCGAGGGTACACTATATCAGTTCGGAATAGCATAGTCTGAAAGATCTAGACTGATAACCCAAAGTCCGCGGGTTCGAGCTACGACAGCAGACTCGAATTTTATTTATAAAGATCTGATTAAAAAAATCCGTTTTCAACTGCAAAGTGACATCTATTAAATATACATTATAATACACATACTATTTTTTAATTAATTATGTAGTTGGTACCGATCTGGTCGAAAAATCTGCTGGCTAATACTTGACTTGTCTAGTTAGTACAGATTTACCCCGTTGTAACGTATTAGGCTTACGCCTGTAATTAAATAAATAAATAAAATAAAATAAATTTCTTTTATAGCGCACTGATTAAAAGTGAAAAAGTTAAAAAAACAATCACAAAAGCAACATTTGTCTGTTTTTTTAAATGTAACATTATCAATCGAATATGATTTGTGGCAAATCGCACATATAGATAAACGGATTTTCTCGTGCATGCTCTATTGCATTGTACTATAAATATGTAAGTGTTGGGTTTAATTAAATGCGATCCATTAGGCTGGTGTCGTGCATATGAAACGGGCGATACACAAATGCGCGATTGCAGCATTTGAGCTTTGTGCCAGTTACGGGGCGCATCATAAAACCCGTCGCAAAGCCTCAAATGGAATATCAAATGCACAATTAAACGATTTTCCCATAGCACCGCTACAACTTTTGACATCTCGGCAAATAATTTAGCTCGTCATGTGCGCCCAACTGCGGCGGGGATAGCTTCCAAAACTGTTAGACCTTGTGGATAAATTTAATCAATTGATTGTACATGAGTGTACTTATTATAATCAAAACGAAAAATGTTTGATTTATTGCTAGATTTTTTACAATCATTACATTTTGTATTCGTTGCGTTATTTTCTATTGTGTATGCAAAGCAGGTAAGACTAAATCAATCGAAAATTACGAAACTGCCATTGCTTCGACGTTAAAGAACAATTTATTTACGGAGATTGGAGTAATCCAGGTCATTGTGCAATTTTATGCAAATTCTTGTTACATTCGCGTAACGATCTTTCATGAATCACTTACATGGCGAGCGAAACGATGGAAAGTTGAATTGCTTTTAATTGAATTGAATAAAATATAGTACGCTTTAGAAGTGCCTTTGTTAAATTATTCACCTACTTTGAAAAATTGCCTAGATTATATAAGTTATGCTTATGTCTATACATGTATGATAATGTGGAAAGATTTTTAAAATATTTATAAGATTTAAGACAAATTATTAAATTTATTAGCAATATGGTAATTCAAAAAGGATTGTAAAAACTATTTTTTTGACACTTTTTTTGTGACACTAATTTAATTGAGCAGTCAGTAGTTTTTGTTAATGGTTTGGTGACGGGAGGTTACGGGTGACAATTAAACACAAATGTTAGAATATTTTTATCTTCGGTGAACGAGGTAGCCAAAGTCACCAAAATAAAAGTGTCCGTCACGCCATTATTACCAAAGTGCCGCTAAGTTTTTCCCATAATAAAAGTGAATAAATACATATATAATACAAATTGTCTTACAGTACTTCCCTCTTAGCAATTTATAATTGTCGACGGGAGGTGACGGGTGGTGATTAGACACAGATTGAACAGCTGCAGTAGTATTTTATTGAAAATATTTTCAATTTAGAATTGAACGGTGACCGGTGTACGAGGCAGAAACTGGTCGTTGCAAGACCGCCAAAGTCACCAAGAGAATAGTTTTCGTCACGCTAATGTTACTAGAGTACATTTTTACATAAAATTTACCGACACATTACTCTATTTTCTAAAATAACTTTAATAAGATTTCATAATTCTATGTATTCTCATATTATATATGTAACATATACACTTATCCCTCAATTTATGCGATACTCATTATACGCAGTTAAAAATATTTTTTTTTTAAGTACTTAAAAGTAAACATATTTGGATTTACGCGTGTAGCGCAGCGATGTAAAAACGCATGGGTTGATGGCTTACCCCCACTTTTTTCACTTGACCTACAATTGTAACCTCTTACACTGCCCATGCAGTGTGCCTTCTAATGCTCTTTAGAATGCATACGTGTCGCTGAATATTTTGCCTGTTTATTTTATAATTTAATGAAACGCTAAAATGTACACGTGAATTTGTTACTAGTATGACTCGACTCACGCAATATTTCCTGGAACATATTCACCGCGTAAAACATTTTTTTTTTATCGATAAATATCAAACTATATGGAATGAAAAATCACAGTTACTTTATAATGATAACATCGTATAATTAATAGAGTTTTAATATTTTAATACAGAATCGTGATTCATTACTTACTTAGTAGTTGTTGATTGTGTTTACTCGGTCATATTGAAACGGTATATTTTCAATTGATAAATAAAAATGAAAAAGTTACTTTAATATTAAACGAAATGAGGGAAAAGTTTAAATAGCGTTTTGTTTACCTATTGTATACATGTTTGCTCAACGTTTTTGCCTGAATGTTAACTAAACCAATACAATAGTTCTCATATAACATTTTAAAATTAATCCAAAATTTAGATTTATCCCCTTCTCTCGTGCAGTGTTCACATCTTATGCTACTCTGCAATCACAAATTTGAACAGCTTTGACGTCGCTAGATTAAGGAGGATGCGCAACTCGATGTTGTTCTTTCGCCAAAATTTCCAGTTTGCTTACGAGCACACATACACACGTCCCACAGTTTGAGGAGCGACTCCTGCGCCACGGGCCCGTCCCCGCTTTTAACCGCCCGGTCTAATTTGTGTTCGAAAAGGCCGGTCGACGTTTAGACGCCGACGACGCTAACTGGCGCCGCTAATTGAATTTATATTCGGCGAATAATTAATTCGACTACCGTCTATGTTCGGTTGGAGTCGATTACTCGAACAGACTTGACGGACTGATGTCGGTATGACACGACAGCTTTCGCGTGACTACCCTGTTTAACTCCTACGATGACTGAGGGTTCTTTGACTCTTTTGCCAGGCAATCCCATAACTGATATATTGCACGGCATCTTAATTTATTGACGTTTTCAATTTGATGATTATTGACTGTTTGATTGAATTAAACGCCAATAATATAAAATAAATACGATGGCATATTACAAGCAAATTTGTACTATTTTAGTGTCTTAAAGTATACAAATAAGATTTTAAATATTTAAACCTCAGAATATTGGGCTCAAGTAAATGCTACTTGTCAGCCAATAAGACACTTCATAGGTCAAATGATTTGTTGTGAGATGTAAGTAGATATCGGAAGTCATAGTCAGAGTCGTGAATTGAAGTGATGCTGTTTATGCCACTCGTATTAGAGTGTAAACTTATAGTGTGTTTGCCAAAAACCTAGCTTGATGACTAGCAACTCAAATGCCTGCACTACACTCTCTGGAAGTTATCCGAACCGAAGTTACAACTGAAGTCGGCTGAGACCTACGACTTCGAGTAAACGACCACACTGCCGCAAATTTCATTTGCCGTCCGAGCGGCGGTCGTGAATGACGTCCGGACGGCGGCTTCTGTCACGTACAACTGGCATATTTGCGCGCGATCGAAAAATGTGTCAAATAATCGCAATTTTTAAATTGTCATATTATTAAAATTACGCTACTGATAATTGCACTCACCAATACAATATCAGTGAAAACTTTTCAGTCGTAAATATTCAATTTACGCAAAATCTTTGTCGGCTTTTTCAAAATGACATAAGGCATAAAAATGATACTTCAGAATACGAACACCACATCTGTGACTATCCTAGAATTTGTCACCATCGATTCTAAATAAGAATTCGTTATGGTGTGACATTTATATAAACCGATCTAAGAAAATACATAAGGATATTTGAAACGATTTTTTTGACAAAATCAAGTACCACTTATTATTTTTTAATTATTTTTTTTTACATGAAAAAAAATATAATAACGATTTCTGTAAGAATAATATACTATCAAAAATATACTTAATCCCTTTTGGTGCCCTAAAATATTCAAAGATGTCAGTAAGAGTCTGTTGAAGTCCCCGATAAGCATGTGGTATTATAATTTGCCCACGTGATCACGATGCAGCGCTCGACATGCGTGTTAATCATAGGACGCCTACGCATATACTAAAATTGAAGCGAGTTACTTGTTCTCTTTCAGTTTGCGAAACACCATATCATTATCTCTCTCACTTTCGTCACTTAACACGCGAGAGAGCGAAAGGGGAAGTATCTCACCGCTTGCGCTTGAAAGAACAGCTCCGACTTCGGTCCCTTTGACTCGGAAGATAATGCCGACAATGCTAAGTCGACTGAATTACCCCCACTTTACCTCCCGTTCTCGGTAACCTCGGACAACTTCCGAGATTTTAGAGCGGGCAGAACCGAACTCGATCGAAGTAACCCACTATATTCTCCGTCCTTGGCCAACCTTGGCCAACTTCCAGAGAGTGTAGTGCAGACATAATGAATTCTCGATAGGGTTTTCCTAATTTATCTGAAGCAAAGTTCCACCCCATTTGGCATGCCTCTAGATCAAATTTTTATCTGACGCGTGAGAATTTTGTTCAGTATTCTTAGGTTGATCAGCCATAATGACTTAGTGGCCATAAATTATCATATTGTATGTTGTTTTAAATGTCTCTTCTTTTTTAAGAGAAATTGTTTTTGACGTGACAGTGACATTGAAAAATGAATGACTTTAAGACTGTTGTTGATGAAAGGGGTTTCGTGTTCGTCTTGAAAATTTCGTTTATACATTATTTTTTATGTGTAAAATGTAATTATATCACTGAAAATTTCTTCCCTACAAAACTAATATGACAAATTTACACTACGGCATACCATTTATTGAGGTTTAAATATTTTTGGGATAATGTGAGTAAAATTCTAAAGACAAATTTACATTTAAGAATTTTCGACGTTTGAATCACGTCTGTGATTTTGGCACTTAAATTGCTATTTTGTGTATGTTGTTTTATGATTTGTAAAACAAAGAAATTTTGAGATGTTTGCCGCACAACTATATAAAATTTAGTTTTGATTATTTAAGATTATATTTATTTGAAAAAAATATAGTATGTAATCTAGTCGTATAGGTGAACAATTTACTTTTTTTTCTTTAACAATCAATTTTATTCCACTAAAATGTCTTAACGGCTTTGTATTGGAACATTTAATTTATTTTAAAAAAATAATTATCGGCTATGTGGTGAAAACTTTAAGAATATTTTCTTCTAATTAATAGTTTATTTTAAAAAAACACGTTAGCTTATATGTATACAAAGCCAAATAGCGTAAACTTTAAAAAAAAATCGCATTTTTAAGCTCAGATTCAATTTGCCTTTCCTGAGCTTGTGGGAACTTTGCTTCTGCTATTGAATAAAAATCACATGCACATAATAAAATAAGATCCTTGGATTGATAGGAAAACATAAAATGTGTTATAAAAATATACATATATGACAATAAAAGCAATTATTACCAAATTTGCACAACTCAACTTAAATTCATAATAACTAATGCTTCAATGTAATTAATATATTTTTTACACCTTGTATTGTGTCTGATTTGACACATGCCTCTTATTGATCTCTAAAAGGACATGTCTAATCCTTGCAATTTGAATTTGTTGTAATATATTTTTCAATATTTACAGTTCTGTGTTCGAATAATTTCGAGCGAATAATGTTCCTGGCCCCATACTAGATATTTCGAAGTTTCATTGCTGGAAATATCATTTTTTGCCTGTAACCCTCTCTCATCAAAATAATTCTGAAACACCTGGCAGCACTGAACCCGACTACGTGATCCCACGTAAATTAATACCTGAGGTCTATAAAGCCGAGGCGCAGTCAATAATGCCAGACGGGCCGCGACCCTGGCATGCACCCACCATGGACGTGATATTTCAACGCAACACATTACTTACGTTTTATGGACGTTCATTATTTATACAACAATTGTGCGAATAAATTTTTGGCGTCTATCCACTTCGACGTATTGAATGGTCAAACGACACTATAAAAGGATAGTCCTCGTTCGATCCACTGTAGTTTAATACTGTTAATAAATATAAACCCGTGTACAAGTTCATCCTGTAATGGCGACCGGAAGTCAATTTTATTATTGGACTTATTGTACAAATCATATTTGAAAATATACATAATAAAATAGTAATAATCTCAAATTATGTTGGTACTATTGTGAACCTTATATTTATGAGCAATGGCATTCATCACTCATTATGGAGTACCACAGTGATCCAATCTGGGTCCGATCGAGAGGGGGAAGGGACAAATTCCCGGGGCCCGTTCTCCTTGATTATATATTTTAAAAAAAGTCGACCTCAAATAATGAATCTGCAGTAAACTACAATTGTTTGAGATGTACCTATATAAGCTCCTTTAGCTCTTTTTATACATATTATACAATAAATAAAAGGAGCAGAACATTGCAGAAAAACAAGAAGGGAAACCTTAATAATTATAAAATAGATGACACACTATTCACCACTTCAATGGATGAAACCGTTACTTGCGATTCATTAAAAATATTTGAAGTCTAATAATAAAATAATAATTGTGTGTGCCGAACGGAAAAAAATCAGAACAGGTGAAATAAGTAATGGGACGTAGCCATCCGTAAACCACAGTCATAACCATTGGTCTGAAACGTGTTATATTCAATATTTATAATATTAAATATTTTTTGTCGCAGTAATAGGAATAAGTACCGTTTCGTGACCCCTTCACATTGCAGATCGTATCGATTCAGATTTGGTCGCTTTGAATAGTTAATTGTAATGTGTATGTGCCCGATTAAGGAGCAATTAGACACTTTGCCGATTAATTGTTCAGAGTCGCTTGCAACGATCGTTACATAGTATAAGTACTGTATATAATGTGTAATACGTAATAAAACTGCGCGACGTATAATTTTAATACGAGTCGGTATTCGAGTTAATTAAATTAATCGATTCAATTAGCGTTTCTTATTGCCCTGTAAAATACGATTCGTCTAAATTACTGTCGTTATCCACGTAATGGTTTCTCGGTGTCAATATACTGCGCTGTGTTTCCCAAAGACAATGCATTTAATACCATTAGATATATAAATAATATATTTAATTATTAATTGTAAAACATATTTATAAAGATACTCTAGATTGTGATGTTAGAAACATGTAATACATAAAAGTGTGTCATGCTACAAAATCTCGTCAGTGTGTGTACAATTTAAAAAAATAGTACTTTGTATATTATTTTTATTTTCATATCAGATACCACAAAATGAAGAAGATGTCAGGAATACAATTTTACAATACTGACATAACTGTTAAAGTGACACCGCTAATTGAATCAATCAAGAGCTACATAAAACAGTTTTATAGTTACAGAAAAAATCTGTACGAACTAAAATTCAAAGTGCAATCATCGTGAACGAATCGATCTCTAGTCCAATTTTCTAATAATTCACTCGCTACTTTAAGTGCGGAGATCACCAACCTTTTAAAAATGATTGCTATATAGTTTTATTTGAAATAAATTCAATGCTCTTAATCTATTTATAAATTATTCTAATATTAAAATATATGATTTTAAAAAACAACTTTTCAATTATATTTTATATACCCTTTACTCATCGGACAATACTTTTTTAATAAAATGAGAAATAAACATCTCCCCGTTCGTTAATTGCTCAATTAGTCTCTGAGTCCTCTGAGCCACGCGTTCTGGGAAACTCGCTTAATTAATCAGCTGTGCTCCGTTTATTTTTTCGATAGCCCCAAGGCGACGTCAAAGGGTCCATTAGAAAGTCTTTTATAAATATTTGATGGGCCAAAGCGATTCGCGAGCCGCGTCATGACATAAACCTTGATTTCCAGGTATAATATAATGAAGCTTAATTCGCATCAGTTCTCAAATCCCCGGCAAATAACTCTCTCGCCAAACTCAATTTTGCCTTTATCGATAGGTTAATCCAGCGCCGCAGTAATCGTCCACCGTTAAGGCCTTAATTTCCCCAATAAAATTACGAAGTTAACAGTTTTGGATAATAAACTATTATATGGGGGCGTACAGGTATCAATACGCCAATTTGCAACCTGATGTCACATAAAGAATCTAAATTTTGTAATATTATTGCGGAATTACTATCGCAAACTTAGTATAATTAAACAATAAAAAAATCATTAAACGTAATCTTAATTGAAGCGACTTTCTCGATTTAAATATAAATAATAGTGGCAGATGTGTCGATGTCATTAACGGTCCAATTTGCATGTGTCCAGTACATAAAAATACGCAGGTACATATGCGCCATTAAATGACACCATCAATTAAGATAAACGACTCTTTTCGTGTGTTTGAATATTTAATTCGGGGTCACCTGTCGCTTGCTCGCCTCTCACCTGTCGTCCAGTACCGAAAAAAACTCACCGTCATCGTTACTCATCTCCACATGCAAATATCATTTCCCAACCGTCGTTCTCCGACTGAACAACCCCCTATCAACCCCTTTGCTCCCTCAACCAGTGCCTTTCAACCTCGAGCTACAATCCCTTTAAGGCGGAATATTTTTACTAAATTTTCTAATAATGTTATTTTAATTTATAAAATTTGAATAAGCCTTATTTCTATATTCATACTTATATTATTTACTGATACACACTTTTCACACCTTGAGAATAAAATTCACTAGGGGTAACTCCGGGGAGTTATAGCCTTTTAAGAGAGCGACCAGCCAAGAACGGAGCCCTGGTGGCGGAACCTCCTCATTAACGCTCTGGGTGACTCATTGTAAGCCAAACCAATGAGGTTATAGCTCCATCGGAGGCGACACAGCTTGAACTATGCTGCTCAAATTTTCTTGCAGAGGTCTTTGAAAATGAAATTTAGATTACGCATCGGAAATTCCTTTATTGTCATCCTTGTCAGTTCTTCGTGCCATTTTAAACTCATTATTTACAACTTTGTATGTCACATTTTTATTTAATTCCAACATTGTTTTATACCTATGTACTTAATCTCGAATACTAAAATATATTGACCAACAAATAAGACGCTTAAATATAGGTCGGAATACCGTAGTCCGTAAAGTCTAGACTGGTAATTTAGAGTCCGCGGGTTCGATTCACGGCAGCAGACTCAAATTATATATATAAAAATGACCCCAGCTGCAAAGTGACATCGATTTCTTATTAACTAAATAATTTATTAATGTCATCTATTGATTGTTAGATTCCAATACTAAGTAGTCTGGTCATTGATACCCACTTACGTCTAATTCAATTACCCGTTTGGTACATATTTACCCCTTTGTAACACATTGGGCTTACGTCTGTCAGGTAACAATGGAAGATTTTAAAAAACGTGTCGTTAAGTCAACGGTTTTGTAAAGCCCTTTCTCGATTTGATTCCGATCTGTCGAAGGCCGACATCGTCTTGTAAGCTTAAACTGAAGTTTAAACATTAAGCTTACAAAAATGTACAGACGACCCAGTATAAGCCTAGACATTCAGGTTTACACCGTTAAAGTCCGGACTTTAGCACCCAAACAGCCCCTATCAATTTCATCCATCAGATTTTTGATCCAGCCTAGCCATCTCATTTGAGCAAGTATTCTGCAATTTATAGCCAAATCACTACAAATCTATCCAAGTACAGCACGATACACGAGTGATATAAGTGTCTGAAAGACCTGAGTTCGAATCCCATATGGACCTTAATGTTTTTAAAGTTCTATCGTGTCTGGGATATCGGAATTAGTGATTATTATATAATTATAATTCCAATCGATCATCACAGATTAGGTTTACCTATATTTTCCTAATCTTATGGATAAATATCGTGATGAATAATTAAAATCGAGCTAGGTCGTAGGTATTGAAAATTCTTTAATAAAAAGCTAATACAGCTCATATAAAGTATCTTATATGTATTAAAAATACAAAATAAATAGATTTTACATAAAATTTGTACGGCCAGAATAACAACTGTAATATTAATTATTTGTGATTAATAAACGTGTATATAGTTGTGACTGCGGTCTTTGATATCTATTCTTGCTGAATATCCATCATACTTTATATTAATCAGGAACTGTAATGCTCGTTTTATTTTATGAAATGAACACGTTGAAAAGCACTGGCCCAGATATACGCCACGGGTGTATGTTCATAAAATAATAAGCGAACGAATGTATTCGCCAGGTCTGGTGTGGCAAAGCTTCCCTACAACAATTAAATTAATTAGACAAATCTTTATGACACTCAAATTCCTTCTGAATTAACAATAAAGGCAGGAAATCCACTTGCGAGAGGCTTTATATCCGGAATGAAACGGAAACCCACCCGTGTGTTCCTGTTCAGACCTCCACCCCTTTTCAAAAGCATGGACATTGGTGTGTATGTGTGTATGTATGCCGATGTGTTGGTCCTGGGTTAAAATAATTGGAAAATTTAAGCATTTTCCTAATTGTTTGGACCGTACGCTCTTACTTTATGTTGTATTTAATTTGCGTTTATTAATACTTTTATTATTATGGGCGCGATGAAATTAATCCTTCGCTCGTTTCCGTTAGCATCCCTATATGAACATGCTTTTTCATTGAACAAGCATATTTATAATAAAATATAGCAACATATTTAAAATACTAGTATCACAATTTGAGGGTTCATAAATAAGTTTTCTATCTATGATATTTACGCGCCCATATACATAAATTATACGTGGATACATATCATAGATATTTCATACGCAAAACACTTAAGGTTATTTGACGAAAATAATTAAGGGTACCCCCAAAGCCCTTTTATGCGATAAGGGCGCACTCACACAGATGGACCGTGTCGAGGGACCGTAACAGGTATCCCGTTTTCCCTTTACGCGAACTTTCATAATTAACAGTTTACGGGGTAATTAATTGAATTGTTTGAGTTTGTTGATTATTCAAAATTACGTGTGACGCTCGCTAAGGTCGTTTAATTAAAAACGTTATAAGATATTATGACGTATTTTTTTAATTAATTAATTAATTAAGGGCGTCAAACGTCTATTTTGATAATAAGCGGTTTAAGATCGATCCTGGGCTTTAACGTCATACTTTTAATTAATTGCGTCCACAGTAATTTATCCACAACTGTGGCTCTATGTTGAGGTTAATTTGATCAAATTTTCGTGTAAACGGATAAGTAAGTAATAGTATTAAAATATATACTATATACAAATGTCTTTCGTTTAAAAATAATTATTCCTTCATATAAATCACAATTTTTATTTTAATACATATGCGAGGCATAATAACTTTACGTTAATGTACGCTGCATAAAAAAACGAATCAAAATGCAGTAAAAAAATATATAAATTATACACAATAATAGCTAGACACCGATGGGTCCACAAACTGTGATTCTAATATTAGGGAAACAGATAATTTCAATATCAGTTTCATGAACCTTCTAACATAGTTTCTTCTTGATTACAAAATAATTATTTCTCGTTTCTAAAGAAAATTGCAGGTATCTCAAGAGTTTTCATAATTTTTTTGCATAAAATTGAATATATATGAATATTTTTTAACAGCCATTGCAATTTCTAAAGCAACTAATAATTTAAATTTACTAAATTTACAGCTTCATTCAGAGCAGATAGTCAAGAAAGGGACAGAGATTTTTAATAAATACTCCAAAAATATTGTTTGACAATACCTGTTTTATGACCGACTATCCCATCTTTTATAATGCATATTCCTGAAATCTTTAAAAAAATCAATCGCATTAGAGTGTATTTTCACCTCTAAATTCAACTCTATATTAAAGTTAATATTTTCAAAACACCAAATTCAGCGATATTTTAAGCAATGTTATTTTTTACTTAAAAGGTTCGAAACGTAATAGCAATTAATGACAGTTGATGGCTCTTAAAAAACTAGGTGGTTATTGTGCAATCCTGGGTGTTCTGCCGATCTATATTGTTTTATTATACAAATCATATTCTAGAAAATGCGGTGAATATTTTTAACATGAAGCAGCTACAGCTGCTTTTTAATGTTGCTACCTATGGAACATTCTTTAAAGTATATGTAACACTGCTGCTAATTCACAGGACAACATCGCATTGTTTCAAATTCAAATCGCACTCTTAAGACTTTTATTTGAATCACCTCACGTGTTGTGATTTTAAAAATACGAAAAGGTTCAGATTTAGCAGCATATTTATCATCATTTCAATACTGTGCGATATACAAATGTTACAAGAGGCTACTCATTTCATGCATGTGTTGTGCATGAAATGAGTAGCCCTATTTGTTTCAAGACTGTTAGTTTTTTAAGAAAAACAGGATCGTAAATAAATTGCTCAACAATTGTTAAATGACACTGACGATCAAAAATTGCTCGGATGCGATATAACAGGTGGTTGATCGTCGGTGTGTGGTTATTACATCAAAGCAAAGTCCAATGGTCTTAATCAAAACGCTCTGAATAACCAAGACTAAAACAACAATGCGAAGCTCGATCTAATGTCTTACTCTTGTAAAGAGGGCTACCTTAATCGATTTTACAATCAATGGATTTTATTGGTTTAGTTTTGGTTCAAAAGTTCAGTGTGTATACTGTTTATTTTTTTTCTTCAGACGACAATAATTAAGACTAAGAGCATGCAACGTGTAATTTTATGATTCATAAATATATTATTGTTATTAATATTGTATACATCTCATATTTCGTTATTATGCGTTATTAAGTACATGGTACATTTTTATGGTGGTTGAGCACGCTACGTGTTGTGATTTTGACTTTTTGTGTTGTTTGCTCGGCAACTACTGTATATTTTTATATGTATTTATTGTGTTGTGGATACTTTGATGGTTGAACGCGAAAATTACACGATCGGACGAATGGTTATACATTATGTATATAAAAATATACACACTACAACGCAAATTACGTTTTGAATCGTGTTGAAATGCTTACGTTAAATAACATAGTACAATAGGAATTTCCAAAAAATAATGATATGCACATTATAACAAGTGTTTCGAATACATTATTTTCTGTGCACTTATTTTATTGTTACCCAAGTTTTATTACAGCTGCTCTGTCGATTTAATATCTACATACCAACGTGTAATAAATTTACAATTTGGTCAAGGGTTTCGCGCATCTTAACGGGTCAATCCATTTGCCAAATTGCCGCAAATAGTTGCAAATCAGTCGTATGGCCAGAACTGTGGCGACAAAGGCCTACTAGTGAGATTGGCCATTCATACATAATTCATTGGGCGATAGCTCCAATTCGGTAAATAGAACCAAATAGTGCTGCAGTTCATTGCGCGAAAACGGCGAAGGGCATTTCTTTATTCAATACATACAATGTATTTTTTGTGAAAATATTTCATTATTTAAAATATTTTAATATTGAACAATTTATAAATATAAGCATGTGTCTCGCAGGACTCATTTTCTCCAATTATCGTTTCAATTACAAAGGGATTAAACAATGATTATAATTATAAACGGATATATGTACGTTATAAAGCAAAGCCCGTAATCCGCTCCATTAGGACATTAGGCCATATCGGTGGAGTTGACCGGACGGGATGAGGTAACGATGCTGCTGCCATTTACCAATTTGCAGATAAGCCTTTCAATATTGCCGAATCGATTGTGGGGTCATATGCTAAATTGCTTTTTTAATTTAAAAAATCGGTATAGTACAAACAACGAAATACCACATATACTATATTAAAAAAAAAAAATTACAGATTACAAAGTTAAGTTCAGTTAGGACCATTTAAAATGAAGCCATAGAATTTTTTCAATAATGGAAATTATTATTTATGTTTATATAGTATATATATATATATATATATATATATATATATATATATATATATATATATATATATATATATATATATATATATATATATATATATATATATATATATATATATATATATATATATATATATATATATATATATATATATATATATATATATATATATATATATATATATATATATATATATATATATATATATATATATATATATATATATATATATATATATATATATATATATATATATATATATATATATATATATATATATATATATATATATATATATATATATATATATATATATATATATATATATATATATATATATATATATATATATATATATATATATATATATATATATATATATATATATATATATATATATATATATATATATATATATATATATATATATATATATATATATATATATATATATATATATATATATATATATATATGATTGTATTATTTTTTAAAATAGGTTTGTAACTTTACTAAATATTAATAAAACAAAAAATATCAAAATGTTTTCAACATAAAAAATAATATTAAAACGTAACATTTTGTATCATTTAAAAGTAGGTTTACAGTTTAATAAATAATAATAATAAATAGCATCGGTTACACATCCGCTCAAAAATATTACTGATATGAAAAAATATTTTGTTACACCTTACTAACGCAACAACACAATCGATCATATATAGTTAGTGCAATGTGAGTGATTATAAGTCATTGATTGTGTTTTAGCGTATTTTAGGTGTTTTGAGTGTCAGTTTTAACGCTGCATAACACAATTTTATCATAAATTTAAATTTTCGTAACAAAAAAGTTTTTTGGTGACACCATAAGTTACTTTATAATTAAAAAAAAAATTCTATGTTTTATGTGTAAATATAAAAGTCAGTTTTTATTTACATTTACTAATTAGAAAGAAACAATAAACTAAAAATATCAAGCAACTAATCTGTTACTTTAGACCAAAAGTGCGCTTTAAAAATATTTATAATTTTGAAACCTTTGTCTTTTTTGACTAAAAAATATTTTGATTTACATATTTTTTAAAGTAAATGTTTTTCTGCGCAGCATTATATATTTTAATAATTCATGAGTGTAAAAAGTTTTCACTATATTTAAAATTAATACTAACCTAAAGATATTTAAAATCTATAATAAATTATTAATATTTAAAATCCATAATAAAATAAAAAATATTTTTAATGTTCAAAAAAATATTTTGAATAAATCTTGAAATTTTATTCTGAAACTTTTAATTTAAAAAATATTTAAATTAGTGTTATACATTTTTGTGTAGTTTACTTTCAAAGGCGTCAGTAAGAGGGATTTTTGCAATATTAGTTGGTTGGTAATGAAGAGTACTTATTTTGCAACTTTGCCCCTTTTTGTTGAAAATACTTTTTAAAGCAAAGTTTTAAAAATTCTCTAAAAACTAAAACTTTAAATTGCCAACGTTCGCCAAAATTTAAGTACATATTTTTTCTGTATAGAGAAGCTAATACATATCCACATTATTTATATTATATTTTAAATCTATAAACTAAAAAAATATTTTAAAAAACATTTTTTTTTGTATATGATGATTTTTATACATATTTTAATAAATTTTATACAATTTAAATCGTTAAAATAAATTTCGCTCGTTAAAATCAATTTCGCTCGTTAAAATCAATTTAGTTCGTTCTCAAGCGCGGGACTTCCCAAATTTGCTTTGACAGTTCACATCTGGCGAGCGCTCGTCTACCCGCTGCGTAATATGTTATAATCGCGGCACTTTTGTTAAAAAGTGACAATTGAAGATGATTCAAGTGATGCAGCATTTGAAATTATAGACAAAACTATAAATTGTGGGTGTGCCAGTAAGTGTTTAGTTATAAATGAATAATATAACACGGTTATTCTAACAAAATTACTATTGACTTTCCAGGATCTAATATTAAAAGACAAACAGCGGTGATTTGGCAATTAAAGGTATACATATCGAAGTTAATTAAACGTATTACAATGCTAGTAATAATAAAAAATATATGACATATTGTGACAATTTTGTAGAAGATGAAGAGATGCCAATCTACGTGTTTAATCCTCTACAGTACATCCATCAATTTTGTTCTTCGGTTGTCGTTTAAATTTAATTTATGAATTACATTAGTAGTAATAGTGTGTTCAATGTTTACTCTTGATAAGAGTCTTATTGTTTTTTAATTATTTTTCAGAAGCAATGATGGAACAATTTGATGACCTATATGGCTACAACGTAGAATTGGTATATATAAACAAAGAGTTAATCTTCTCATGTTGAAGTCACTGTCAGCAAGTATTATCTTTTCATAAAGAACATACTACATAAGTTTGATGTAACTGAATATCTTAAATTTGGCTATTCAGAAAGAGGAATGATGGCACAGAACAAAAATTGTACCTATTTTGCCACATCGGAATTAAAAATAACCCACTCTTAGATATTTTGGCTATCGATTATTCCAGGTATGCAATCACATATTTATAATCATTGTAAAATGTCGTTTATTAGATAACATCCAAGAAACTACACATTTATAAGCTGTCCGACAGCGCCGATTTGATCGACATTAACTTTCAATCCTCACATACTAAGGATATATTACACGTTCATGTTTAAAACATAACTGGTTAATTTAAAATTCTTAAAATCTAACGTATATGTGTATTAAATCGGAAAGCAATGATGATGTTAATGTAATATAAAAGTAAAACTCACTTTTCGGCCTCGGAGCCCGGCGACGGGATTTCAAAATTTGAAGATTTCATTACAAAGATTGTTTTATGATCGTTTATCTAATTTAATCAATGTACTCTTCTTATCCTCAACACATTATGTATATATTTAATTTTCATAGTTATATAACACACCTAGTTAATTTGCAATCCGATTATTTATAAAACCAAAAACTCACTTTTAGGCCTCGGAGCCCGTCGCCGGGAATTCAAAATTTGAAAATTTCATTACGAAGATTATTTTATGATTGTTTATCTAGTTTAATCAATGTATTCTTCTAATCCTCAACGCATTATGTATATATTTAATTTTTATTCAGTCAAATGACGAATTAATGAAAATTATTGTCGCGTAGCAAAATTTTATTATTAAATAATAATTATTTAAAAGTGTTGTCACGGTACTATCTATTTGAATTTGAATGCTTATTTTTCATTGGTCGACGCTATTTGAATATTTGAATGCTTATTTTTGATTGGTCGAAACAACAGAACGCATTACCGGCGGCTCGAAAATCAATCGGAACAAATTCAATTTTAATTTTTATTATTATTTATTATCTTATATATAATTGTTCTAAGCCGTCGTCGCTTCCGGACGCGCATAACTTTAAACGAAACATTCTCCGTTCAATTATCTACTCTGTAAATCGTATCACTTTGTATTAACAGTGTGTAACAATACACGTAAACAAAGGAAATATATTTAATTATAATAATAAATAATAATAAAAATTAAAATTGAATTTGTTCCGATTGATTTTCGAGCCGCCGGTAATGCGTTCTGCTGTTTCGACCAATCAAAAATAAGCATTCAAATATTCAAATAGCGTCGACCAATGAAAAATAAGCATTCAAATTCAAATAGATAGTACCTTGACAACACTTTTAAATAATTATTTTATTTAATAATAAAATTTTGCTACGCGACAATAATTTTCATTAATTCGTCATTTGACTGAATAAAAATGAAATATATACATAATGTGTTGAGGATTAGAAGAATACATTGATTAAATAATAGATAAACAATCATAAAATAATCTTCGTAATGAAATTTTCAAATTTTGAATTCCCGGCGACGGGCTCCGAGGCCTAAAAGTGAGTTTTTGCTTTTATAAATAATCGGATTGCAAATTAACTAGGTGTGTTATATAACTATGAAAATTAAATATATACATAATGTGTTGAGGATAAGAAGAATACATTGATTAAATTAGATAAACAATCATAAAACAATCTTTGTAATGAAATCTTCAAATTTTGAAATCCCGTCGCCGGGCTCCGAGGCCGAAAAGTGAGTTTTTATAATAATATAACATAAACATTATCATTGCTTTCCGATTTAATACACATATACGTTAGATTTTAAGAATTTTAAATTAACCAGTTATGTTTTAAACATGAACGTGTAATATATCCTTAGTATGTGAGGATTGAAAGTTAATGTCGATCAAATCGGCGCTGTCGGACAGCTTATAAATGTGTAGTTTCTTGGATGTTATCTAATAAACGACATTTTACAATGATTATAAATATGTGATTGCATACCTGGAATAATCGATAGCCAAAATATCTAAGAGTGGGTTATTTTTAATTCCGATGTGGCAAAATAGGTACAATTTTTGTTCTGTGCCATCATTCCTCTTTCTGAATAGCCAAATTTAAGTTATTCAGTTACATCAAACTTATGTAGTATGTTCTTTATAAAAAGATAATACTTGCTGACAGTGACTTCAACATGAGAAGATTAACTCTTTGTTTATATATACCAATTCTACGTTGTAGCCATATAGGTCATCAAATTGTTCCATCATTGCTTCTGAAAAATAATTAAGAAACAATAAGACTCTTATCAAGAGTAAACATTAAACACATTATTACTACTAATGTAATCCATAAATTAAATTTAAACGACAACCGAAGAACAAAATTGATGGATGTACTGTAGAGGATTAAACACGTAGATTGGCATATCTTCATCTTCTACAAAATTGTCACAATATGTCATATATTTTTTATTATTACTAGCATTGTAATATGTTTAATTAACTTCAGTATGTATACCTTTAATTGCCAAATCACCGCTGTTTGTCTTTTAATATTAGATCCTGGAAAGTCAATAGTAATTTTGTTAGAATAACCGTGTTATATTATTTATTTATAACCAAACACTTACTGGCACACCCACAATTTATAGTTTTGTCTATAATTTCAAATGCTGCATCACTTGCATCATCTTCAATTGTCACTTTGAAAGGAAAGTGCCGCGATTACAACATAATTCACAGCGGGTGCAGCGACATAGCGAGCGCTTACCAGATGTGACAGCTGTCAGATGTAAGCAAATTTGGGAAGCCCCGCACTTGAGAACGAACTAAATTTATTTTACCGATCGAAATTGATTTTAACGATTTAAATTGTATAACATATATTAAAATATGTATAAAAATCATAAAATACTAAAAAAAATGTTTTTTAAAATATTTTTTTAGTTTATAGATTTAAAATATAATATAAATAATGTGGATATGTATTAGCTTCTCTATACAGAAAAAATATGTACCTAAATTTTGGCGAACGTTGGCAATTTAAAGTTTTAGTTTTTAGAGAATTTTTAAAACTGCTTTAAAAAATATTTTCAACAAAAAGGAGCAAAGTTGCAAAATAAGTACTCTTCATTACCAACCAACTAATATTGCAAAAATCCCTCTTACTGACGCCTTTGAAAGTAAACTACACAAAAATGTATAACACTAATTTAAATATTTTTTAAATTAAAAGTTTCAGAATAAAATTTCAAGATTTATTCAAAATATTTTTTTGAACATTAAAAATATTTTTTATTTTATTATGGATTTTAAATATTAATAATTTATTATAGATTTTAAATATCTTTAGGTTATTATTAATTTTAAATATAGTGAAAACTTTTTACACTCATGAATTATTAAAATATATAATGCTGCGCAGAAAAACATTTACTTTAAAAAATATGTAAATCAAAATATTTTTTAATCAAAAAAGACAAAGGTTTCAAAATTCTTAATATTTTTAAAGCGCACTTTTGGTCTAAAGTAACAGATTAGATGCTTGATATTTTTAGTTTATTGTTTCTTTCTAATTAGTAAATGTAAATAAAAACTGACTTTTATATTTACACATAAAACATAGAATTTTTTTTTTAAATTATAAAGTAACTTATGGTGTCACCAAAAAACTTTTTTGTTACGAAAATTTAAATTTATGATAAAATTGTGTTATGCAGCATTAAAACTGACACTCAAACACCTAAAATACGCTAAAACACAATCAATGACTTATAATCACTCACATTGCACTAACTATATATGATTGATTGTGTTGTTGCGTTAGTAAGGTGTAACAAAATATTTTTTCATATCAGTAATATTTTTGAGCGGATGTGTAACCGATGCTATTTATTATTATTATTTATTAAACTGTAAACCTACTTTTAAATGATACAAAATGTTACGTTTTAATATTATTTTTTATGTTGAAAACATTTTGATATTTTTTGTTTTATTAATATTTAGTAAAGTTACAAACCTATTTTAAAAAATAATACAATGATATTTTTTGTAACGAATACCGAAATAACGAAATTCCCAGTATAACGAATCTTTAATTTGTCCCCGAAAAACTTTCATACAAAATGTTTTCATTGTAATGAAGACTAATCTCAGTATAACAAAATATTTTGCTCCGAATTTAAGAATGACGTTATAACTTGACAAAATATTTCTAAGAATTCAGTTCATCATTGACTTGGCGTGTGCCAGATGTGTTCAAAAGCGACATTACAGGTGTTTCGTTGACCCTCAAACTTTTTTTATAAAACATTTTTTTCACAAATTTTATTGTGTTTCATACATTTTCCTTAAACAAGGACAAAAAACGATCTGTCAACCTTATAAGAGGTTATTTTGATGCTGTAGTAATATAGTAATTAAAAATAAAATAAAAATATATCATCTTCCTTACATTCAATATAACGAATTATCAGTACACCAAAATTTATTCATTGGTTCCGTGAGCTTCGCTGTATTGAAATTTCATAGTACAATTTTTAATTTATTATTATCTAGCCAAGTTTTAAGCCTATTCATAAATAATATACAATATTTAGATTTATCATTAAATATCTAAGTTTCGATATAACGATCAAATCTAACGTTGTAAATCTAATAAATAATATCAAATGTTTTCTTCTGGAAATATTTAGTCAAGTTGTAAACCTATTTTCAAATGAATTGAAAATGTTAAGTAGTTTTTTATAGATTGAACTATTTTGTCTATTATTGAAAATCCTTAATAGTAATGTCCAATTTGAACCATTAAATTTTAAAAAATATTTAAAAAAATCAGAACGAAGCAAAAATTATATTTAAAACCCAAAAAGTTGAGGGTCCGGCATCCGCACACTCGCTAGCTATCGGTACCTCACGATAGTGAGGTACCGACAGCTAGTTATAATTAAATATATTTCCTTTGTTTACGTGTATTGTTACACACCGTTAATACAAAGCGATACGATTTACAGAGTAGATAATTGAACGGAGAATGTTTCGTTTAAAGTTATGCGCGTCCGGAAGCGGAAGCGACGGCGGAAGCGGCTTAGAACAATTATATATAAGATAGGTTTAATTGTACATAAAAAAATTACGAAAAAACTGGTAATTTTTATTTATTTGGATTATCCTAGAAATATTATTTCTATGACTAGATACTGCAATACAATATAATGGTATATTCTTTTTTGTGAAAATACTTATAACGTAATGTTCCATTATTATAACCATGAGATTAAAACTTAGCTTAAAAGTAGGGCTGTGGAGTCGTTGGAAATTTTTCCTGACTTTACCTTTAGATAAAATAATCTTAAAATATTAAATTTATTTTTAATTATTTTATTCACTTATTTTCCTGTAAATAACAAAAAAGAAAAAAAATAATTATAATAATATTTCTTAAGATTAGTGCCGCGCCGTATGTCTACGTGTGACCACGCCGGCCGGTGGCCGATTGGCTGTTGTTGGGTATTTGCTTAAATGCATAATAACTTTTGTTTACTTCATATTATCGACTTGAAACGCATGACGACGAACAATTAAAAAATATTGGTCGAGGTGAAAAGGGTTAAAAAGAAGTCAAAGTCGGTCGATTTTTTACGACTCCCACTCCGCTTATAATGCTCCGACTCCAACTCTACAGCCCTGCTTAAAAGTAAATCAATATGTACTTAGCTAAATTTTAGAAAATAAAATATAAATTTGTCTAAATTTCACTATGGTTAAAAAATATTACATAGTAGTATTAAAATAAATTTAAATATACGAACTAAACCAGTTTCTCGTAGTCGATATTAAATAGGCCAATCTGTAATGCCAGCATATTAAGGATCCAGATGGCGACAGCCATAGGCGAGTTGGCTAGTGTCCTGGACGTCCTGGCTCTAACGGAATGCAGAGGACGCGATAGTGATTCAAAAAGACGTTCCGAAATCCAAAACTGGAATTCCTCGAGAATAGTTTGATTGTCAATAGAACCTCTTAATAGTTTGAAAAAATAATAAGCGATGTAGATCTTTCCACGAGAACTCAGCTAATCTTATACCATACCATAGTGTACCCTATTATAACATTATACCATATTAAACACATACAGAACAGGTTTTTCATTATTCATATATAACATTGATTTAAAGCACAAATTTGTCTTATATTAAAAAATACCCATAAAAAGTATACATATTTTGAAATGTTCCCTTAATTAGAAAATCAACACCGAAGACGTCGACAATAACAAAGTCGGACTTAAAACACTACAGCGAGCTGAATTATATAGAGATCTCGCGTGTGTCTGATCCTCATTTCTAATTCAGCTTCCACGCCGTCATTAAGGCTTTTAGTAACTCTCCCCCCGTGTATAGTAGCAATTTAATGTCTCAATTTTATAATTATCCCATAAACAATTAGAAGCTCCCGCGTGTGCCTGCTAAAAAGCGTTATATTTTAACGGACCGACCCTATGTACCCAAAATGTACACGCATATTAAATCCCATAAAAATGTTTATTTAGAGAAAAATTCTAGAACATTAAGAAATCATATAAGTGTGGTGCGATTTTGTGCTTATTTTTTTAAATACATACTTACTTTTGTATATATAATAAAATAAAATATTTAGCATTTCATGTTATGAGGCATAGAACAAAAGTGATTAGATTATTGCAATCGTCAATAATCACTATATGGGTCCAAATATTTTCATGTCCTGTGACATACTCTTTAAAGCCTTATATGTATGTATGTATTTTTAAAGAAATATTTATTTCAACACAACGCGTGTGCGTGTGCAGAAACCAACCATTGTCCGTCGGTGGCGGAACAAAAGGTGGCCGTTTTATGAGCGGACAAATTAATTTGCGTCTCTGGCGTGCAGCACAATGAAACAAACCCGTGAATAATGTGAAGAACCTCTGTTTTTTTATTATCATAATATGAACTTCCAGGAAACGGATGCACCACCCCCACCCATCATCTACTGTGCTCCTATAACTGACGCGATAATTCCGGATGTTCTCTTTTTGTTTTTTTTTGCGCTTTTGGCGTCAAAGGTCGTGTGAGGTTCAACGCCGCAATGGTACTAATTTTCATTTAAAATTTTATAACAAACCATAACTGTATACCCATTGTTTGGCTGTAGTTATATATGTACACTAACCTAGAGACCGATTGAAACAACTTTTTTCACTTTCGGACAAAACTTTTATCAAAGCTTTATATTATTTATATATTGTGAACTTACTGTTGCAAAATGTCAGGCTTTCACGTAATGCGTCACAATCAACAACTACTAAGTAAGTAATAAGACACCAGACTGACTTCAAATCTGACATTTGTGCTATAATTTAAAAACTATCATTTTAGTTTACAATCAATGGATGTCACTATGCACGACTTAGCTCGATGTTATTTTAATATATTATCATGATATTCATCAGTGCGATAAGAAATATGTAAAAAAAACTAATTTTCAATAATTTATCTGAATTATGGTTATATAATAATCACTAATACTGATCTTCCAGACACACTTAAATTTGAGTAATTTTCGATATAATATGATATGAGTTTCAAATGATAAAAATAAAATCTTCTTGGTTAAATTTTCTATGCTCCTCAAGTTTTATTAGAACTTCGTTCCTCATTTTCGTCATACGAAAATGGGAACCAGTTCTTCAGTCATTTTGATTAGTTCACTAATAACATCGGCAACTTCTTCAATTTTAAAAATATCCGAGACCAATTGGAGAGTCAGCTTATTCTATATGTAGATATTGAAATTTTATAACAGTTCTGGTATTTTTTCTCTCACTTGTATCTAACTTACTGTTATCCAAGCTCTGCTATCACATTTGTGACTTTACATACTATTTTATATAAATAAGCACATGTGCAACGAAAGAAAGTACAATTTTTCACATGTCTTCTTAATTAAGATATTTAACATACAATAAAATAAAAACGTTAAACATTACCTTTCTTAAATAAATAAAATGTATCACATTACATTAATCGCCCTTAACCCAATAAAGCCCGAAAAGCGCCCCATTTTACGTGACTAATAGGCCGGTTGACTGGGCCGAATCGGGAGTCACTCCCGAAAATGACGGTAATAATAAAATAAAAAATCAGCGTTAAATCCTCGTCCCAAATACCGAGTGGAAATCCGTAAATATGACATGATCCATCATTATATCCCGCCCCTGCTCGGGCCACTCAAATTTACCCATTCATTTATTCATTATCCGACCCAATTACACCCTCGGCCTGACAGGGGGTGGTATCCCAGTCGACCCACCCCCCGCATTCCCGTCTGGCGAAGAGACCGACCGTCTGGTCCGTTTTTGAAAGGGTTCACTCTTTTTTCGATGGGCATACTATATCAATGTTTCGCAGGGCTTTCAAATTATTATGCCACATTTTATCCAATTTACCTTGGCTGATCGATGCGGCCCCGAAGTCGGGCACAATGGGCCGCACAATTTGGCGGGTATATTCGTTTCTACGCCACTTTATACCTACTAGGTGCTTATGGGTATGTGTGACGGACTAATGGCCGCAAAACTCACGATCGGTCGGTTTTAATTGTTGGAGCATGTTCTGTGCTATAACGACGTTATAAGAAATTGATACACTGAAACGTACTTATTATATTATTATTTAATATAATATAGGATTTATGCACATAAATTGAAAACGGTTTTGATTTATTATTCTGACAACAATAAATTTTAAAATATTTTCTATTTGGAATTCCCTTATTTCTAGAATTTGTATCGTGGCAATAGAATACAATAGCGATCTTATATGTAAAATTATTAAATCAGTTCATATATCGTAGTGTAATCTCATCGAAATATGATATATGATATTGTTTTGAAAATGAGTGAGTTGAATCTTAAGAGAGTGATTTATTTATTTAACAATGTATTTTCCTAAATTATGTTTACTTTCAATTCATTACAACTAGTTATTTTTAAATACAATAACTATTTTTAATTTCCATGAATTAACAATCTCTTCCATAGTTTTGGTATAATAGTTATCTAGTATATATTTTTTCTGATAATTTTTAATGGTTTTTCAACCTCAATATAGGTTATTATTAACTATTTTCACATACATATTCACAGAGCTATAAATGGAAAATTAATATTTTAATGTTATTAACCTACAGATTAAATTTTTATTGCTATTTTTTTGGCATCTTTAATAATTTATTGCTATATTTAGAATATATTGAATTTTAAATTATTTTTACGAGATTATTTTATTGATTTGCTTGAATTTTCTATAACAAGTAATTTAAAAAGTATTCTTTGATTTAATAATTAAATTGTGTATATAAAAATATGTTAAAAAATATAATTTAAAACATGATCTGAAAAATTTATTTATAAAAATATCTTACGTTTTAATGTTAGATATAAAAAATAAAATAAATCTCTTGAACTTTAACAAAACTTATTCTTAATATACCTTATTTTAAATTTTTAATAATTACACTTATCTACTATCACATTTATAATGAGAAGCCTGTTAATTAAAACCATATTTTTTTTTAAATGAAGATTTAATATATTAGTGATTTTCCTTGAATCGAATTATTAAAAACAGTCTTTGCGTTACTATTTAATAATATTATCATAAATTTGAATAACTAGTACATGCATAGTTACATATATAGTCAACTCAATCCTGTCTAAAAGCTGCACACGACCCACCATAACTGCATTTGCATGATTTTTCCTTAACTCGTCGATTAATTATGCATTTTATAAAGGAAGAGCTAGTGCCAAAGGGGTAGAGGTAAAGGGTTTCGTCGCCTACGAGAGATGCTTACATACGCAAACTCCCTTGCCTTTCCCGATTCCTAGTGTGTGCGGTCTTCGTATGTTCCCTCAGATATTTAAATTTAAGTAGATGCAAATGAACGTGTTTGTTTTCAAACAAATTAAGGCTTGCACGCTCTAATGGCCGGTGCAAACGACTCTATTTACATAGCCGGACGAGTAGAGAAGGCTTTGTTCGAGGCGGCGCAAAAGAAAGCGACTCGAATGAGATACCTTTATTGTCCGACAACGTTTAACCTTTTAAATTTGTATACAATTTTATATTCACCTATAACCTAATTAAAGTCAATGATTCAACGTAATTAAAAAGCATCTCTATATTGCCTACAGCATTTGTTTATATACACTCAAGTTTGTTTTTACATACAATTTGACAAAACTTGGTCGAAAAAATATATAAAATTCTGCATCTAAAATGAATCTAAGCATTGCTTAAGACTTATATATTTTATTTTATATACTGTCCTTCGATTTTTAGGGTAGTTCGGTTCTATATACCATATACTATAAATACTTTCTTTTGGTGGCTTTTACTTTTTATTAAAAATATTTAATGCGTAATTATCATTTAGGTAGATCTCCACTTAAAATTCATACAATCAAAAAACGTGGTAAAGAAGAAAGCACTTCGATCAACTATCTTACCATTAGTCTAATATTACTAAAAAATATTCCTGATTTATACATATAAATAAGCATTTTTACATTAAACTTCCCTTCTCAGAAACGCTAAATAATTTACAATATAGTAGTTCAATTTCAATGAATTTATACGTGAATGCTTCTCTCATGCTTAACTTAATATCGTAATGCCACTAGCGAAACATCAAAATCGTCTATACTTGTATCCAAAACATCGTTTATAATTAGGCATTTTAGTTTCTCGATGTTTTTTTATTTTTCAAGAAATGAGAATTCTCATTTATACTTTTTATTTCATTTTATTTTATTTTATAGAGATAAAAATAATCTCTTTGGATTATTGAAAAGCTTGATTTAAGTTCGCCGATAGTATGGCGTAACTCTGTGGAAAGCCCCCATATATTCTGGCATTCTGCCGATTCCCACGCAGAGCGGTTACTTCTTTTCTGAATAATATTGCAGCAAAAATTTACCAAAGCAAATATAATACCAATTTTTTGCTATTCAAATACTTCTGACCTCTATTTAAAGCTATAAAGCATACATAATTTCGAGCATCTGTCACGGACCCACCCATTCTTATGCAGCATTTAAAATTATCCGTACAAATTTATTTTTTAACAAAAAAGGATCTAATAACTCTCAAGAAAATTTCTGATTTCTCTATAAATAAGAATTCTTAATTTTTCATATCTTCATATTTCTTGAAAAAAAATCTTATTTTTAGTCATACGTTGTATGACATGATCTAGAAACAAACTTATATGAAAAAATGAAATCTATTATGAACGAATAATAATAAACAACAGAAAAAGTAAATCTACACGACTTATGATATCTTTTTTATCTTCACACCCAAATAATTGTAATAATTTATGAAATTTCGGTAATACAATATAATCTTGCTAAATTACACCCATTACTCAAACCCAGCAAATCTTGCGACCTTATCCCGAGCCCAAACATTTGCTTTGCACATTATCTAACCCATGTCCGATTGCAGGTTGTATCACTTAGCTCCCACATCCGTCCGGTGGTCCCATTTATCCGAGGTCTAAATCAAAGGTACCGACGTCCTTTACGTTCGACTGGTGCCGTCTTCTCGTCATACACACCAGAATATTTATTATAATGACACGGTCTTTGTGTACATCACTTTCCAAAGAGCGTACATGCTCACACAACATCAGGGGTAGACAACATTTTGCACCGGGCATCGGTGCTTTTTACTCTAGCTCGCGCATCTGTTATATACTTATACTAACGTGTATATAGGGCTTAGTTACATACGTATGTGTACTCAGCTAGGATAATGAATACTTCGGGCCCGAATGAAGCCAGATGGACACCGGCTATGTCCGTCTGTCAAAACAATGGCTCCGATATAACCACGAAGGCTTTGCATGAGCCCAAAACGTCTACCCACTCACGATGCACTATTGCATTAACACTGTTATTATCTCCTTTTAGCGTGGAAAGGGGTTCAAAACATTTGATAAATACATAAATTAATACACGTATTTGGAAATTAAAATTCCAATAAAATTTAAGTAACAGTTCCGTTGACCTTGCAAAGTATTTAAAAAAAAAAACGGTACTGGTCGATTTTATACCGGCCACCAACGCGCTTGCACACACACTTAAGCAATTGTGCGCACGTGCAAAAAGTCGTGCTAACATTAGAGTGACGTGTCTTTTTTGCCGCGTGAAATGTAATAGATTGGAAACGATCAAAAAATAATTTTAATATATGTACCAATACAAGGCTAAGCGGAAAATTTCTATGACATAGAAATCATGATATTCTTAAGCATTAATTTCCATGATGACTGTGTTGAAAAGTAAATAAAAAGGTGTTCAAAATGTAGCACAAGTATAAAAAAATATTAGCCTTTTATTTGTACTTTCGTATAAGTCCATCCAAGATGTTAGCGCTCATCATCGTTGTGTTGAAAATAAGGGTGCGTGTACGCATGCATGCATACATAGTACATACCCAGTTTTCCGCGAATTTGTTTACAGCGATAGGAGAACGTTATCAATATTAAATCAGGGCTGTTTTAAGTGTAGGGTGACCATACGTTGTAAATTAAATTAAAAATTATAATGTGTTATATTTTTATTATAAATTATTGTCATGTTGTGGTATTTTGTAATCAATAAAACAATTCCTGTAATATTCTATTGGTATTTTCAAAAATATTATATTGAACAGATATTTAACCTGGAGAGTAATACCAAAACTGCTCTCATGTTTTTGAGTTAAATATGTATATAAATAAACAAAATAAGTAAGAAAGTGATATTTTACACTTACCTCAACAAATTAAATTAAAAAAGTAAAAATTAATTGCACTTGTAATTTCACATGGTCATCCTATTATATTTTCTCACCAATACTGTGACGATGAGCGTTCATATCTTGGACGGACTGTACATACATATTGAATTTTTATTATTTTATATACTATTATTTTATACGTACTTAACCACTTAAACGCCAGCGACTCACCGGTGCATCTTTTATTAGTTATTTTTATACATTATTATTACTTTTTTAAAACAAGTTTACGAATTATTTACAAATTATATTTTTTTTAATTATGAAAGATTATTGCACTAGCTTCATTTATCAGTAAATCAAGTATTTTATATTTATTTTTTGAAACAGATACTGACCTGTGAAGAAAAATATCAGGTGACTCACTAAAAAGTCGCTGGCATTTAAAGGGTTAAAAAGCACTAAAAATCATATGGACACTTAGACTATACCTCGTTAGCCATTTATGTTACAAAATTTAAACAAAAACCTGTTTCAGCTTTAACGCCAGATAGCATATATATGTGGACGCGGACCACGCAAAAATGCGTCATTCTTTGTTTGGTAACTTTAATTGCTTATAGTTTATGACTAATACTAATTTAGTTTTAACTTGTGACAATATTTTTGCGAGCCTGGTTTTTTGAGGGACTAAATGTGGGCGTATCGTATTTTAAATTAACTAATAAATCTCTCTTTTCTGTGACTCTTTGAGAAGAGATGCAAATGGAAACGAATGCATTATTATTTCTGTTTATTCACTGTCAAACTTAACTTAATTACCGCTGTATGTAAAACTGTTGTAAAGCACATGTTACATACAATTATTTCGTTATAATAGTTTCGTTTAAGTGTTTGTTGCTTGATGAAAATTTGAATAAAAACAATGAGCGTGATGATGATATCTATGGAATTTTTTTATTTGCTGTTCTAGTTCACCGGTCGACCGACCTCTCGACGCGTAATAGTAATAAGCTTATACTCGGGCAAAATGAATATTAATGGAGTAGATGTACATAGAACAAAGCGACGAGTGAATCGCTCGCGCATCGCTTTAACGCGCTATACCAGGAGACCAAGCACTAGACAGGGGTTGTGAACATTTGGCAATTACGAATCGTCGATTGGTGTAATGATGTACAATCAAACGGTGCTATAGTTAATACGAGTGAGAACTTTTAAATGGGAAATCGACAGTGCTATTTAGCTCGAACTTTCTATGGACAATCAGCTGTTGTAAACGTTAGTTTTCTGAACTGACATTTTTTTAATAACAAGTTAAATGTCATAATAATTGACACTGATCCACATCAAAATACCAACAAGGTTGAACTGAAGAAAATAAACTAATCAACGGTTTTTAGCCATCAATCTGATCGACAGTGTTTAAACGCATGATAAAATCAGGATTTTTTTGCATTGATTGCTAATTTGAGATAAAAATTAATTGTTTATAACAATGTGACATGATTGAGTTATACCTGGACAAGTCTCTTCAACCACCTTAAAAATTAAAATCCGCTAAAATCTACACATATAAACTTTTGAAACGCAACCAAACAATTATGTATTCGTTAATGCTTCTAAATATATACTTTAAACATATGTACATACATACACATTATACAATAAATCCAGAAACCAATTATCTTACCTCACTGAAATAATTAAACTTGGAAACAAAACACCTAACTTTCTAAAAGCAACACATCAACAGCTATGTCTCGGCCATAAACTCACATCAACATAGATATCCACGTATCAGCATCGACACTTCAGACCGTAATGGAAAGTAAACACCATTTTCAATGCAATTTGTCGAAATCGCTACTCCATTATAATCCACGATCGGCTCGGTTGTATGAGCGTATGTGTTTCTATTTGAACTACCATTTACTTCGTAGAACCATATAGGCTCTCTACGAAACATAACCATACGATATTAAAACAAAATAAACCGAGAAAATAATATATTAAACATAAACAAATTGACACGTATTTATTATTAGTAAAACATATTTAAACAATATTCATAAATGCTTAAAACTATAGATAATTTAGGCTCAAAGAGCTCACACGCAATTCTAAAGCCCAATGGACCACCGACGTTTTATCACATTGGTGCTTCGGTGCTCTGTCTATTCTGATTAAATTTATTTTCAGAATTTACACGGAAAAAAATTCGAATTGTATAATACATACAACTGAATATCCAACATCAAAACTCTTTTTATACTAGTCTCATAAATTCGTATATGAAAGTTTATTAGGTATATGCTACTTTTTCTGTTATGAAATTCGTGTTCATTTATTACTATCGATTACACAATACAGCAATATTTTTAGACTTGATTTGTATGTATAATTAAATTCTTTCTTTAAATAAAGCCAATGTGTTTCGACTGAAATTCATCGTTATAATTTTAAAATACATTTTTAAAATTATTTATAACAGATTGTACAATGTACATAATGAACTCATTTAAAACACAATTTTTGTGTAAACATCGCTGAGTTGAGTGAGTTGAACTCTAGATATTGGACTAGGGTTGACGTGAAGAGGGAATCGGCTGCTTTCTCGATCTTAAATCATTAAGCATGCGTGCAGGTAATTCAGCTTATGAATACCGAGGCGGCGATTTTTCTCAAGTGAGATAAGATTAATTCAGTCTGCATATGATTGAGAGTCATCTATGTACCACATTTTCATAACAATTATCTGACAAATATTATAATAACATAAACATCTAAACTCATATGTCACGCATGAAGTTAATAATGAGTAAAATAATATATATTTTAATTATAAATTACTATGTCCTATGAATATGCGCCAATCAGCTTGACTCAGTTCAACAATATAATAATAATACCTAAGCAATATTCATAATAATACTTACTCAGTATTGTCTTCATTTTTGACTTACCCTCATCCCCCATTTTGAAAAGCTCTACGTGGAGAATCGCGTATTAACATGGGAATAATTTCCCTCCGGTTCGTGTCTACATTCCGCGTACTGGAGGACCAACATAAACTTTCCGTCCAGCCGCCATTGTTCCTCTCCGTTTTTGTTCCTACCCATATAACACAATAACTATGAATAGGGGATGAACTGGAACTATGGAACATGTCTGCACTATCGACGTTACTCCACCATAATACCAATTTAACGAGGTCGTCGAAAGTCCGAATTTTCACAATGGACGTTCATTAAAGCGATTACTGTTTGCTACTGCTACTTATCGCAAACCTGCGTTATTTTTGTGAATACACAATTTTAAGGATAACGGTGGAAGCACTTTCATTGTAATATTATATAAAGTATTTAATGCGAGCTTACATTTTTGATATTTCGCATAAAAGTCTATCTGATTAAATTTAGCATAAAAATTAATTATTTTGTTATGAAATAAGTTTTATTTTTATATTTAATGCCCAAAAACTTAGTTGTTTTTCTAATTTTTTTACTCAAAAAATTGTGAGATGTCGATATGGTCGTCTTCAGTCATTGGAGTGAACTAATCTCCGAACTCTTGTCTGTTTAAGCCGATCGAGAGCTACTCACTGTTACTTAAATTTCCTAGAAACAATTACATGTTTTACGTATATGATCGTCTATTGATTACCATTATCTCGTTTAAAAATATTTTGCTCACATTCACCGCACTTGGTAAAGCTCTGTGCGTAATTGCTTTCTCTTCCAAGTAACAACAATATCTTTACTATAAGCGTTTTAGTGCATCTTATTTACGTGGAACGATATATCAGAATGCTTTTTTTTCGTTTCGCGAAACATTAAAAGCGTTATTGTGCAAAATTTATATTATCCATATCGTAATATGTGTTTCAATTTGTACGTACATACAAAAAAGGTAGGACTTCATCTTAAAATAATAAATAAATGCACAATGAACGACTGATTTTTTTTCTTTAAAGAATACAGATTTGAAAAAACTATTTCAAATAATATTAATACTTTGATAAGTTCGTAGGCAAACTAATTATCTAATGATATGCCAGGTAATGAATATACTTAAGCCCCACAAACAATTTTCCTTGAACCGTTTCTATTATTTTATAAATGTAATACTATTTCTATATAAAAAATTCCAATGAAATAGGCATTTACCAATAATAGTTCTTATGGTCTTAAACTAATTAAAATTATACTACAAATATTTTCATTATTGTATTGTTTTATTTTAAGAAATGTAAAATAAAATTAAATAAAATAAAACAGAACTTACTAGATTTATAAGTGGCAGACACCTTTAAGTGAATAAATACTTGTTATCTGGACACTAGACTAAACGTAAAATCAAAATTAATATTCATAATAATAACATACAAGATCAACCATTTTTAAAGCATAGTTTGTGTCTGAAAGTCAATTATTGACGACGCATCTATCGTAAAAATGTATGATACATTACTTTAAAAGGAACTTTTTAAATAAATATATCGAATATTGCGTAAAAAAAAATAAACTTGCATTATTCATTAAAATATACGTTGTATCAACTACACTGCGCATTCACCTCAACCCCATTGAGTATTTTCACACAAGTCCTCGTGGATTTATTCGTATTATGAAGTGCGTTTTGATTGATGACGGCCACAAATGGCGTTTAAGCACGCCATGCCAATATTAACTCATTTACACAGCAACCATATTGACACTCGTTACTTGTTTTTTTCCACATTTGCTCTAGATAAACACATGAAACAAATAAATAAACTACTGTGATTGTATCAATGTTATTATTTGTTTATACATATATGTATATCTACATATGTTATACTATTGTATATAATACAATCCCTTCTCTAACGGCGAGTAATTTTCCGCGGGACATTTGATTTTCCCAAGCTTAATCGTTCTTGAACCCGTTCCCCGTCGTTAGGCAGCAAAATGTTTAATTCGTCAGTCGGCAAGCCCACAATAAATACCTGTCGAGGTAGGAAGTCATTATGTGCTGGTGACCTCTGAAGACCTCGTTGACCACAATTACAAATAAATTGTTCGAAAAGGGTCCCACAAGTCGGCACAATAATATCAAAATGATAAATCGTTGATGTGACAAAATATTTACGAGATTTAATAATATCTGATTGATTGAAATAAATAGTTCGTTAAAAAAATAAGGCAATCCTAGCTTTTAAGCCCTAAATCCTCTCATTGCCAAAGTCAATTATTTTTTTTCCATTGAGAAATTAAAATATAAATAAGCACTTTTAAAATATACTTGGTTGATTTAATGAGCAAATTATTATAGAGCTCCAAATTTTTACACCAAACACAAAATTTGAATAAAAAATTCAATTTGATTTTATAGGACAAGTAAAACATAGTCAAAAAATTACAAAATGCTATGACACTATAATTTTTAACAGCCAATGAAATAGTCTTCTAAAATCATATGACAAGTAAAAAAATTGTTATCTTATGTATGTGAATATTATTTTTAAGCATTAACTACATCAAAATATATTTAGAAGTCAAATTACCAATAAAGATAAATTCAGATTCATGCTTGAAAATGTATAATTTGTTATGTTTGTTTTAAAGAATGCATACAAATTTAAATTGTATTTGTAATATACATATATTTATGGCTCTTAAAGAAACTCTGATTCATTGTACTAATAATATAAGCTTTTCAACTCCCTGCTAGTGAAATCTTTATTCTTGTTACGCACTTAAAAAGTACAGTTTTTCGAGAAATAGTCTAGGTGAGTTTAATATTTTTTTTAGTGGTATATTGCAACTTAGCTCAATCCAATATTAATTATGATTATTATAAATATTTATATATATTTTAACATTTTTTTTTATAGACATATTCGTTCTTTACTTTTGAAAAATGTAAAAAATTGTATTTTTAGTACCTTCACAAACTAACGAATTGTAACTGTAGTAAATTTACAATGGAAATAAATTAACTTTTTTTTGTATCTACTAGATTCGAACACAGAATGTTTTTAAAAATAGAGCTTTCTGTTTAAAGCCATTTTTTTAATTAAGTGTTGAACACGTTTTTTTATCCCATTCGCAAATACATAAAACATGACATTTTTCTATTACCATCTTTATATTTTATTTTGTTATGAAGAATGCTTATGTTTTACTTTTTAAAAAATGGCAAATATTTTACTTTATAACAAATTTACGTAATATTATTTTTTTTATTACTATATATCCCCCTTATATATTTACATGCATATACATTTGTATGTATGTATTTATAAAATAGCATCATGACACTTTGAAGTCATTTTATTATGGTCAAATTTCAAAGAAATTTATTTAAAAAAGGAATTAAAATTTTCACTTGACAAAGTATTAGATCTTTCTACGGAATTTTCTATATTTTTCCAAATGTGTTATATAATGGCTTACATCCGATTCACCAAGAAACTCTATAAAATACAGCCTAGTACTACCAAATCAAAAAAATGGTTAATTTTATATTTTTCTATTCATTTTTAAAAATGTAAATCGTGTGCACTGTGAAGTACCATATTTTTCTTACGCCATGTGTCAAATCTATCATGCTATTTAAAATGCGCACAATTTAAAAAATATAAATAATAGGGGAAAAAATGTTTAGGGTGAAACGACTGTTTTCCTAAATCGTTATTTTTTCATAAATATAATTTTCATAATAATCCAGACATCTATTGCACATACAGTTAATCACGGTTAGCAAATGCTCGAACCCTTATGTATAATATAATATAAAATTTAATTAGACTTTTCAAATATTTATTAAAGCATAATCTTAGATTTGTCTTTCATTTTAATTTTTATTTTCAATCCTTTTTTGCTCGTTTTATAGCCATACATACTTTCTGCGCTAATTGTCAGCAGACGGAAACGTACGTTTAATGCCGATCCGGTACATGCATGCCATCAATCACTGTCCATTAATTGAGATTTATTTATTTACGAATGTGTACTTCAACGTTTAATCAAATGACGACTACAAAAACTCAACATCCATTTAGAAATTATTCCGTTGATTTATTTCACTAGATCTTGTGTTGTTTTTTCGATACATAGACATTTTATTTTTTTCAAGCCATTTAAATATCACTAATATGTATAAATATTTATATTGAATTTCCATCCATATTTTTTATTATACTGTATTTTGCCATTAAAATAATTTGCCAGCACATGCATGTGATTTTGATATTCCGCTAGTGACATTTCAATTATTCATATTACCAGTATAAAAAAAAATATTTATATACATTTATAATTATTAATATTTTATTTACTTCCCACTGTAATTGAAAGCTTAAACTTTGACATACAGCAAACTCTCGATTATATGAGTTAATGCTTGAAAAGAGGGCACGGATAATCTGAAATATAAATTTTTATTCGGTTTTCTACATAATATATTTTTTTATTTCAGTCCCCTTAAATGATTTAAGTTTTGCTTTTCGAATCATCAAAAGTCATCGTATTTACGCAACACCTGACTGTAAAGCTCTTTAGATGATTTCAAAATTTAATTTAATAAAAAAAAATATTTTAATCGCGAATAATTCGCATCTGAGATATGATTCTAAAAATATATATATGTATCATTCTCATAAATGTTTAATCCAAACAAACGTCGAACATTGTTAAAATCCCAACCGCACGCTGTGAATAGAGGATTGTAACTATACACATATAGTTCACTAAATATTTCCACCGCTTGAAGAATTCATCTTGGTAAGTAACAAGTGTCCGGGATGAACGTATGGAGGAGAGTGGTATGGCAGTGTGGGGTGGGTTATTTTTCTACGTTTCCCTCGAGAGGGGCGCTTCGCCCCCCGAGGGGCGGGTGGCGCCCCCCGTGTATATTGGCCATTAGCATGATTAGACCAATCTCTCAGTGAGAGCTAGAGTGCTACTAGCAGATGCTTTGCCCCAGAACGGGACACATCTCACCTGTAGCCGTCCACCGCCCCTCCTCTGCATCTTTTACGATTTCTGCTCGCTTATTTTCTTAATTAAATTCTACAAACCCCGAAGATTAAATACTGCTGCTGCTACTGGCTATTTGGACTTTTCAAGGATAGTTTAATTCAAATGAATGAGTAAGAACGCGCAAGCTTCCACAACGAAAGTGAAGAATAATAATGAATGGTGATGTTTACATACAAACTAACAAACGTACTTTTGCCAAATATTCTAGGTTAATCAATTATTAAATAACATGATTACAGTAAATCATTTCTATCATACAATCACAGAAAAAATAATTCCGCAAAAGAAAAAACATTAAAATATCTTAACTTTTTCTAAATTATTACTGTCTTATATATTTAAAAAAATGGATTTAAGTTTAGCCATGTCCTTAGCAGTGACGTGATTAATGCATACGTTTGTTTTTATCCACTGACTCTTGAGTTTTTATCCACTGACTCTTTAACTTTTGTTTGCTTATCGATAAAATATAAGCGTAATAATATGTTTGCTAAATATTTGTATAAACACATGTTTGTTTATAAAAAGCATATACAAATATTAATTTATTAAAAAAAAAATACTAAATAACGTAATTTCAATTACATTATAAAAAAAATTCTGGGCAAAAATTTATAAGAAACAACAGATAGTGTATTTCTAATTTCCAAAAGTAGGAATATTCCTGCTTTTGAAAATACTCGATCGCTTTCCGTTGGTGTTGGCTTTATTGTGAGCAAAGATTTATATAAAATATTTAGGCTCTGAGTCCGTGCTCTGGTTGCAAAACATATATTTAATTCGTCGATTACAATTATTATTTTTTACCAGAGAAATATTTTTATAATTCATTAGTTGTTTGTTTAATTATTCTTCAATCGTCAACATCATATTAATAAAATCATCATCAATATTGTCTTAACCAATTATTTATGTATCTGATTCTGAACTATCTAAATTAGAAAATAAGTTGTTCTAATAAATTTTCCCATTAATGAAATATATTTTTTTCGGAGCAACATCAAAAATAGTTATTAATGGCATCATAGTCGGCCTTTCGTAAAAAATGTATTAAGCTAATAAGTGCTTTAAATATTTATAGTGAAGTTGTGTTTATTTTAGAAAATTATTTCAGTAGAAAATCAGATAAAATAGTAAATTTTCAAGTCCCAAAAGCCGGGAATTCCTTGGTTATCTCGACACAGAATCCCTTGTAATATCGTTATTACTGAAAAATATTATGATAAATTTGAAAATATTTAAAACACTAAGTGCTACAGAAAACCGTTAAAACTAGAATTATAATGTACATACATAAATGTGTAATTGTACCTGTAGAGAGAGAGAGAGAGTAAAGCGGACAGTACTTGCCCCGGGCGCACAAGTTCATATGGTCATTTAAAATGTATTAGATGAGATTAATTTGTAAATTAATTGAACGAGCACCGGGGCGCAGGCCGGGAGCCGCAGGACAATGCAAGCTTCTGATTTATAACTGCATAAATATAGCAGGATATGCGAATATTAAATCAGGTGCAATCGGTATTATTAGATGGTGTGTTTTATTAGAGTATATAACTCAATTCTACTATAAAATATTTAAAACTAATAAATAGTTTAATTAATATATAATAAACTTTATAAAAAAATACTACATAAATTTAATTATGGTTAAGCACTTCATTTTTAAATTATATTATCTATCAACGTTTTTCTATTACATGAGTTTGTAACTAGATGAAACAATAAAGCATTCTAGTTGTTTCTATTTTTCAACGGACGTCGTCCGGTCACGTAGTGAGAATCATTGACGTTTTTTTTCACGGTCTCTTTGGTGGGAATGGACTATTCTGTTTAATGGAATCCAAACAAAAAATCGAACTAAAACAACCGTGTGAATTATTAATTTTCAATGAAACGACACATTTTTTTCGTTGGTTCTGTGCAATCGGCGGTCAATTATGCTGTAAAGTGATTTTAAAATTGATTTCTTCCAACAATGTTCATTCAACGTAGTTTTTGCTGTACGTATTTATTTTTTACTATTGAATAAAACCGAGATTTTTTATAGTATTTGCATCACACGACAGAGAATAGAAACGTAGAAGTACAATTATAAAAGTCAGTAAAATAAGTTAAATATAAATTTAGTAATTGACTCGAACCCAATGTAATACATCCCTACTCTGTAATTTCGTCTAATATTTTGTGAAAATTCACAGAAATAATAATTTGTAAGCTTTATTAAGTAAGATTAAACCTTATATAAAATTGTTTTTTTAAATAAACTTTTCTATATATATATTTATGTTTTTATATCCAGTTTATTTAAACTAGATATAAAAACATTAGTTAATTTTATTTTACATCACATTTTGCACAATTTTTTCTACTGAAATAAAAATAAATAGTTAAGGAAAATTTGGAAAAACTTTTACACACCGACAAAATTTCAGCTGAATAAACAATTTTTGGTATCGATTTTATTTTTACAAAAAATATTTAAAAATCATTATTGCCTAAAATCATTATGTTTGATTATTATAGACTGTATAATAATATTTTTTAGAAGATCGTCTGATGTATTTTTGTATAAAAATCTCTACAAAAAAATATATTCAATTTAAACAGTATTTTTCTTAAAATGACCATGACTCCTAAGTATGTGTTAAATTGTTTGAATTATATGTTAATTTAAATTTAATATATTCAATTAAATTTAATAATAATTTTAATTACCGATCCAACTAAGTGCGGAATTTGCTTATTCTGTATGAAAGTAAAAACATCTGCTGAAATACATTGTCAACGTATTTTTGTTGATAAAAATGACGTTATAATGGTCATGACTACTTAAGGAGTAGAATTCTATTCATTGTCACTAATAAACTCATTAAAAAAATATTAAGTTATGTTCCTTATAGAACATTTATCAAAATATCAGACTATGGGAAAATATTCGGTAAAAAAGTGTAGAGGTGAGTTGCGCTCCTTTATGAAGATAACGAAAATACAAGTGCAAAATTTATTCAATAATAGTTAAAAACTAGGGATTCCCTATGCTGAAAATTCTCTATATTAAAACAGAAAACTATGTATTGATTGCAGAAAGAATTGTAATATTAAATAAATTATTGGACCTAAACTAACTTTGGGTTTTGAGTCCGAAGGGGTGTGAATTTGCAGCCAAAATACACGCCGGAAAAGTTGGTAATAGTAGATTAGGTATTATTTACTTTAGTATAGAAATAGTATCGTATCACTCATGCGCTAGCGTGTCGAGTTGCATTCTGTCGGCGAAGTGCTGGTGACGTAGCTGGGATTGTCGTATTCTCGTGATGCTCTCTGGACAATTCGCTAATGTCTCTTTTAGTCTCTGCCTATTTGCTATCTAAGCTTGTCTCAAAGTATCGCATAGTTTATATTCTTGATTCGAGACGGCTTTTTAAATCACAGATGCGGATGTAGGTTGGCCAATTGCATCTTTTATTAGTTCCATCAACGAAATATTTTTTCGCCTTTTGTGTATTATTAATTTGTTTAAATGCTTCGTGGAATTTTAGACTTCCACAGAGTCGCCCCAAATAAAATTTTTCTGGAGTTGGTATTATACATTCCGAACATCCCTTGTATTTATAGAAAAAAATCGTTTCCATAATGCACTATAATACATGTTTCATGCACAAAACATTATTGCACGCTTGTAGCACCAATTGTTGGAAGTTGTCGCCGCGCTTTATCAGGGTGGTGCGATCGCGGGCCAAATTACCGTCACCTCGAGCGTATGCGGCCCACGGATTTATTAAATCGCTTCCCGATGACGATAATGACGCAATCTGCGTCATAGAACAATGCGCGTCGAATCGAGTCGCTGCGGCCATTATCGTACAGGCCCTTGTTCCCTTGCCGACATATCGACGCCTGCGGGCCGCACGATTTAACAATCCGAATAATTGATTGCACACACGGGCAAACACAATTGTGCCATTGTGGAGGTTTTTAGTTTGGACCATTGAAATTCTCTTACGAGTGTAATCTGTCTTGTTGTTGCCTCCTTTTTATAAAATAATTTATTAGTATCTTCAAGAAACATCAGTTATTTTTTTTTAAATAACTTCTCTTCAGTTATCTGTTGCTGTGAAATTAGTGGACTGGGTAGGTGGTAAATTAAACATTTACTACACTAAGCATACCCTTGAAATAACAAGATTAAACCTCCACAAAAAAATTTTCCCTGGCTGCCTTTATAACTTCATCTTCTTCAAATATATTAGTCCATTAAATTGTTTTAATTTTGAAATACTCGAAGGTTAATTGAATTCCAGTCTAGAGTGTAGGGTTGATGCTTATATTTTGCCATCCACATATCAGATTTTCTACGTCATTTATTAACTACTATTAATATTAGTGTAATATTTTACATTTATATTTTCTACCACTACTTATTAATATTTTTTTCAATAATAGGAACATAGAATCCAATTCCGGGATCCCAGACCTATGAATACCTATGAATCTCACCTGAATCTAATACCTAAAATTTCGGAATTAATTTTTTGTCAAAAGAATCTACTTATTCTCTATACAAATTTTCAATTTTCAATGCTTGTAAATAATTACTAAAGAAACGCATAGAAAAGCATCATAAGTAGGGATATAATTTGTATAAAAAAACGGTTCAAGCGTCATAGTACACGTTGGAAAACTTCTCAAGCCAGAATACCAATTACGATGATTTGAAAAACCCATATAAAACAATATTTTGTTTTGAAGAATCAGCAGAAATAATATTGAATCCCATATTTCATGGAAACAATATTACCTGGAAAAATAACTTTTGTTCAAAACATTTTTTAAAACCACCGCTTCTGAATTGGAATACACAAGAGTTTATCGTGAACTCGCAACCAGTGAAGTTAACGCTGAACCGACACTGCTTAAACCCAATGAAACGCCGCCTTTTCCACTTCGATATTTTAAGCAAGTTTTGCCATGCAGTCACAGCGAATCTCTCATTAAAATATTTTTTATAAATTTCCAAACTTAGCGAAACTCTCTTTAAGTCAAATTTGTAGTTTAAAAATAATCTTAATACGACAATAATTTTAAATTAGTTGATCATAATAATTTTAAGCTATTTATTAAAAAATATAATAAAATTTATTGTCTTTAGGTTATTGATATAAAATATTAAGAAATATGGTTTGAGCATATTATGTTTATATTAAAATTTTTGATGTAGTCATTGAGGGAGTTTCAGATAAATTTTTAGCTAGAATAAGATCAAAATTAAGTAATCATTCTTAGACCTTTTAATATTCATACATGATGAAATTTTATTCAGCTTAGTAAAAGTTTTAATTGAATACGCTATATATTAATTGTTTGATAAATATTAAATAATAAATCAATAAAATATTTTTAAATTGTGGATGTACTGGAATTTTAAAAACATTTTTTTTCAATTACAAGGGGATTATGGATTGTATTAAATAAAAATAATTAGTTTAACAATGCCTAATCTTCACATGTCAAAAGAGTCATTAAAATACTTTTTTTAATTTTCACAGATGATGGAATGCGCTTACTTACCGGCTCACCCCCAGCTCAGAACTTCTGCAAATTGGTGGAACGAGCTCCACCAAGGACAAGAACCAATCTAAGGATGTTTAAAAAACATATGTGTGGACACTCAACGGACATTTGTGAATAGAAATGAAACTACCATGTAAAAAAACAATGCTTATTATATAACATTTATATGATGTAATAGCATATAGAAATTTTATTGCTAATAAATAAAGTGATACATTGTTATAGTAATGTAACTAAACATCGGAGCACTGTTTAAAAAAATACCCAAAAAACAAGGAAATCCGATGTTTAGATCATATAATATGTTGTATAATATTTAACATAAGCTAAACGAAACTTGTTGCCTTCGATTGTGAGGCACTCTTTATTTGATGTCTTAATACGATCCCATAATGTTAAACATTGATTTAAATTATTAATATAATTTAATCACTTACGTTGTAAATATTAAATATACAATTTGGGGTAAAAATGTATTTTTCCAAAAATTAACTAAATTAAGAAACGATTAACTGTCAATATGTAAATAAATATGCTTACTCAACATATGCATGATTAGTAAGCACGTGTGATATTATTAGATGCATGGTAATTGTTAATATGTTTTAATAATTCATTTTTCTCGTTACACCTTCGCAGTATTAATTTTTCATCATTAAAAAAATATTATTGCTAATCACATCACGATGTAAAAATGACCATTATATAGTTTTTTAATAATTATAATGTGTATTGATTAATTGTAAGGTGTTAAATAATACGAATTCCGAATTAAATATTTATGATCTGGACCAGTGGTTATGAATGCGTTGGAAGAAATAAGTAACAGAGAATACTTAGATTATAACAATGTATATAAAGTAATATCGTATACGTTACAATATTATTTATTCGTCGATGTAATTATTGTAAAACACTAAATGGATAAGTCTTACCATTTATTGTAACTGCGTTGCGTTCGGAAATGATAAAAACATTGTGATCGAACATTTTTTTAGTATTGTATTATAATTTATTGTTATGTGATTTGATTGAGTCATAATTTATTTATAAAAAAATGGCAAAAAATGCGCAAAAGAATATATGACATAAGCGCTTACGCACGAGATCGCCGCAAACAGAGAGTCGCCGGCAACAATGAAAACATGTGCGACGCGTGAAGAACAGATTTTTTATGTGTTTACATTAGTCTTATTTGTTTTGCTTTATCAGGTTGATATGGATATTTAATTTTATTATAAAATACATTTCGTTGGCATTTTTAATAACTTTTTTGTAATATGAATATTTTTAAAGTTGTAAATAATGTATTGCTATTTGCTTATTATGGTAGTGTAGCTCAGCAGGTCAATCATAAACAATTGTATTTTAAAAATATTTTTTAATATGGTTGAATTACTATACAAAAATATAATAAAAATTAGTAAATGGTTTATATTGTGAATAGATGTAAAATATTTCATAACTTTAAATTTAAAAAATTCAAGTACATTTTACAAATTATTATTCAATAAATAAATTTATTCTATGGTACAATAATATTTTTACGTTAAAAACGGCTGCTTAGCAGTATATTTTGAATTTTAAAGATCTCTCATCTAAAAAATGGAATGCATGAAATAATTAAGATAATAAGTCATATTATTATTTTTACATAATATATATTTTTATTTATCAATTTTAACAGCTCAGTTTATAGTGATAATAAATAGATATTTTTAAACTCCATTGATATGAGTAAAATGTCACTTTGAGCTTAAAATAGTTTGCCTATAATTTAATTTCAGATATAATAAACTATGAGAATTTCATGACGCCAGAGCTCACTGTAAGAGAGTTCTTTGCTGATGAGTAAACAATTTTTGTACTTTATATTTAATTACAAATATAAAATGGAAATCGTGCAGTCAAGACGTTCTCAAGTTTATTATTAATAATGTATGACTCAATCGAATATTAAACTGTTTGTGTAAATAGAATATGTGTTTATAATGTTACTTTACTACAATATGCTCGATGACGATGTTTGCGTTAAATGTACATATATAATAAAAAAAATCTGTCTGTGTTAGCGATCGCAAATCGAGAATCGCTTATCTATTCTTACACACATAGAGATGCAGCATCAGCATCTCCTTATAGTAAAGATTCATGTGTGGGGTCCCGTTCGCGAATTCGAAATTACATTCGTCCCTTTTTTACGGTCGCCAATGACGACTGTCGAGTACACGAAACGGGCAGAACCGCAAGATTGCTCCTAGCAGTGCCGAACTGAGTTTTTTGCGGGCCCTCGCTATTTTTTATCCCTATACTCCGCCCGCTCGGATCGGAATCACGAAATCAATCGGGACAATGTTATTTATATCGGTGCTGACATATTGTTTTTTGATGCGAAAGAGACCCTCCCCCACACATATAACGGATAAGATTGATAATATCGATTTGCGGCCGCTGCACTGTTTGAGAGGCGCTGCCGAGTCGCGACAAAATCTCCGCGCGGCGGACAACAAACGTCTCGGCGTTGTTTCATTTACATAATAAGAAAATGAAAAAGGGAAAATAAACCAATTTGAAAATTTAGCCGTTCTTTTATTAATTATTTTTCCGTCTCAACCCTTTCGCTGTTGTTTTTTCCTTTGATACAAACCCGACTCGCCCCTTCTGAATTTATTTCGATCCATCTGTGTTTGCTCGGCGCGCGTCCTCTCGCATCAAATTAAAAACTTGCAAACAAGATTTTCCGGCCAATAATTAGTATTCAATAAAAATTAGGGAGGAGTAAGAGAAAAGAATGCAAAGAAAACGAACGGGAGAAAAAGCGTTGGAGTCACCAAATGAGCCACCGCCCCCGTTCGCATTATTTCCATTGTAGAACATCTTCATTACGGATACGGTGGGGCACAGTGCACCAAAATTAACACTTAAATATGTGAAATATTCTTTAAGTGAAAATACAAAGTCTATAAACTATTTCTAAAGCATGTAAACGCTTAACTTACACAAAAATAATATAACACTATAGTGTGTGAAACACCTTTAGGTGCACTAATGAATTGTGCTCAAATGAGAAAGCAATTACGCAATTAGTCTTACCAAATATTCATTGAAAAACGATGAATTTATAAACAAAATAAAACAGCCATTGTATGTTTATTACATAAAACACACAAGTCTCAGATAAGAAATAAATTGAGCAAACGTGAATGGCGTGAAATTGATTCTATCTTAATCACACTTTTAGCAACATTTTACGAGACAGACTAGAAAATTCGTCTAAAGTCTACGAATTTTTGGTCGCCAAGAGACCAGCGACAGCAGCTAAACAGTAGGTATATCTACTAAATTGTTACCTTCGGCAAATAACTGTATAAAAATATTGTTAAATAAATACAATTTATCGCCGAATTGAAAATTACGTCCTATTTTATGTCAGTACACTACTACTTTAAGGTAAACCCAGGGTCTCATAACAAAAATAGTATTTTATATATTTCCTAACATCGTAATAAAATTTCTTGAATATATAATAAAAGGTACGAATTAACCCTATCGTCATATTTTATGCAAAATATTATAATTAAGCATTAAAAATTAATAAAAATAAATAATATTTTATGCAAAATATTTTAATTAGGCATTAAAAATTAATAAAAATATCTACTCTTAATATTTACCTGATAATTAATCATGTTTTGAGACAGCTATGAAGAATCGCAGATAAGGATGTTGATGCGCCAATTGCATCGCTTCTTGGACATACCCACGAAACATGTTTACGCCTTAAAGTGAAACTGGAAAATTGCAATTTCAGCAATCGTTAACAAAGAAGAAGAAAACAATAGTTTTTGCACGCATTGTATATTTTCTAGTACACATCCTTTCCAAGTAAAGAGTAGTTTTTTCGGATACTATAAAGATAGTTAGAATGGTCTCTTAATTAATTCTGCAGGTAGTTTAAAACCCTACACAATCAAAACATTATTTTTAAAAAATTATAATAGTAAAAATAAAATATTTCTTGATTTAAGAGATGATTTTAATAGTAGCGCATTTTACTCGACTGCTTAGATAATATACGAGGGACTTATAAATTATCTACTTTAATTTTTAAGCTCCTCCATGGAGAAAGAGGCATTACCATAGCACAAACTAACTGAATAATTGTAAGCCGATAAATTGTTTTAAATTCATTAAGCACATAAATATGTTGCACAAAATTTTATTTTCTGTAAAATGATAAGATGCTTTTCTTATCATAAAATGTATGTCGAGAAACACTTACATGTGCTTGTTGGTCAAAATAATTAAACTTAAAATATTGTATAAGTTCAAGTGTAAAATAATACTATACAACTTAAGGCAAATGCTTAAAATAATCGGGTACGAAATCCATTTAGTTTATAGCTTTATTTTTAATTAAAAACATTCAATGTCTTTAGTGTTGCTTTTACAACGTATATACATTAAAAGTGTCTCTTAAATAATAAAATAAAAATATCTAAAAGATGCCCGATGCTAATTTGACAAAATCGCACACTGCGCGACGCAGGGGTGGCGTCTGTGCGGAGCTGGAAAAAACTTCTTTTTGAATCGTAATAGAAGTCGAAAAAATAATAAAAACTCAAGCTTTCTGGAGAAGAATTTTAATTTCCTTATTCAAGTCATACTCCTTATAATTAACTTTCACGGTGTTAGCAAACTCATTTACCAAATTGCTTAAAGGGGAATTTGTTCCGGGGCACGGGGCCGCCGGCGCCCTTGGGATGGGAAATGTGGCAAAAGAATATGTCTCCATTGTTTTTGTTCAATTTTAATCAAATTAAATATTATGTCCCGTGAGCGGAAAAAATACAAAGATTCGCTACCGAATTTACGCGATTTAATTTGCTGTAACTCGAGCAATTTATACGAATAATATATATAAATTAAATATTAGTGTTACAAGTCAAAGTCGAAAATAAATATAATATTCCTCATTCGTTGCTATTTAATAGGTATTTTTTATGTACAGAGTCCAAACTTATTTTAGAATCGTCTGAAAAGAATTAAAAAAATATCGCTTTGCATTTGTAAAGCAATAAGGGTGATGTTATTAAAATTCAACCCTTTAGCGCATGAACAGATGAAAGTGTTTCAAAAACGCACAACTGAATATTTTATTTAAATTACGAGTATTTTTTCACTTGTTGAATAAATGAAACGCTTTTCTATTAGATGTTTTTGTTTTTTTATTTAAATAAATATTATTAAATTACACATCGATAATAAATTTTAATCATTTAGTTAAATATGTTAATTTAAAGTATTAAAAAAATATAATTTAGAAAAATCTAATTTTATTATAATATTTTGAATCTAATACAAATTATAATCATGATTAGTATTTCCGATCTGCAGATATAATTTGTAAAAATCAGGACGTTGTACTTGTGTTTGACACAAGGTAAAATTATAATGCCTAATCAATTATATTAAAGTTAGATATTATTACATAGATACTGTGTAGTTGAACTCTTGAAAATTCCAAGAGACTGCTTCACTGTACTATATTTGACGATCGAAGTGAAAGCTACTGCTTATCTCAAGACATGAAATGTCTCATCTGTGTCGATTCAGTGTAAGCTCCACTGGTTAAGAGTTCGTTTTGACTTTATATGTCATACGATCGGAAGAAAGAAAAATGTCAATAAACACACTCTTCCTTGACTCTTTCAAGTACTTGAGTCAGAACTGAAATCTTTGATTTTATCTTATTAGATATTTAACAAGCATCCTTGATTGCATCAATTATTTAACAATAAAAATTATAAATACAACAATAAAATTTATAATTGTTCATAAAACTGTAATTTTAGCTGGTCTCTTTTTTACTTTGTAAGGCGCGTACATAATTGTATTATTTGTGTGAACACTAGTATTGTTTTTTAATATGTTTATACGTTGAAAAATATGGACCTTAGCAATTTAATAATAATAATCTAATTATCTTCATAAACAGGCTAATATTATTGGTGCAGAAATAATAAAGAAAATTACAGATTATTACTACTCGGTAGTCGTAGTTTGGGCAACGAGTACTGCGTAGTTATTTTTAGACTTTTATAACAAAGGAGTCTCTTTTGTTATAAGTGATATTATCATATAGAATTGCATACCATGCGGTCCGTTAGGAAACAATAATATCGATCTTTAACCACTTAAACGCCAGCGGCTTAATTTTTTTAAACGAACTATATTTTTTTAAACAAATTGCTTTTTTTTATCATCAATAAAGATGTTTGTACTTGCTTTATTTATCAGTAAACCAAGTGTATTATAATTATTTTCAGAAAGAGATACTGACACGTGAAGAGAAATTACATATGACTCACTAGTTAGTCAATGGCGTTTAAAGAGTTAACGAAGTCGCAACTAACTTGTAGAAATTACAATTATTTTATTAATTATAAATAAATTTATCCATAAACATGAAAGTTCAAATAACATCGAGTTTAATTAAAATATCTTAAAAATCATTCGATGAACTTGGACATGAAAGCTGAGAAAAGAGTTTCAGCAAAGACAGCTTTTGCTCGAAAACTTATAATATAAAATGCGCTATAATTGCATGATTTTATAAAATATTTTTTTTTATTTAATATGGCTATGTTTTTATGTCTTTATCTGTTTTTCATTATAAAGTACAGTATATTTTCAAGCAGTTCAAAAATATTAAGGTTTATCATTACTTTAATTATAATATTTAATTTGTTTATTATTAATTAGATTTAAAATATGTACTTTTTAATAAAATAGTCACTATTCTCATTGTCACATTGCGGACAATATATTTTATCCGGACACGATATTATAATTATAACATGTATGCTTTTTAAATTACATGCATGCGTTCCAACACCAAAAATATGTTTTTAAATTACACCATGTATGAAATAGTTAAAGATACGAGTGAAATGTGCTTTTATGCATAAAAACTCGTTCGCAAAGCGCGAAACTTGTAATGGGGTTTTTCGGTAATCTGTTCTGTCCGACTAACATCGAACGTCAAACTGTGGCGCGCGCCATTTCTTATCGTATAATTCAAGCAATTTAAATAAATTATACACTTAACACAATTTTGTTAAATTAAATATTTCACGCAAGGTTGAAAGTGTATAAAGCGATTTGGTTAAGGTTGTTTTCCCTTAAACGTCGATTGACACGTCCTTCCGGAAGATGGGCGCCCGGTGGCAGCTTTCTAAGGGCGAAATCAGGGTGGCGGGGTGAAATAAGTTCACGAGGGTGGGAAGAGAGGGCCAAAGCTCGGATCTGTTACTGACGCCTAATTGGCACTTTAAAAGATCTTCGGCTATTGTCTCCAATATGTTCTTTGTAGTGCGAGGAGAGATTTCCACCGTTTGTTAGTGGAACACTTAAGTATCGATTAAGCAAACGGTTATTGTCGTAATCACGTTAAATTCAAATGTTTTGATATTTATTTGTTTCGAATCGTAATAAATATAATGTAACTAATAATAACAAAAAATAGCTATATTAAATATTTTTTTACGATCATTATTATATTCTTTATTGATTTTTCAACGTTCCGATACTAGTTAAATAAATAAAATCTCAATGATGCATTGAACGAATTCCTCAGACATCGTTAGGCACACGTTCGAAAAATCGATCGGTCTTTTGCAGAAAAAAGGAGAATTTTAAGCGTTCCTCGAACATGTTAGATACTTATGTGTGTGTATGTGCGGAGACGTGTTTTTTCTGTCGTCTCGAATCTTTAGTTTCAGATCTTGCAAATGATCAGAGGATTCCGTATAATGATCCATTTAAACAGATCCAGTTGCCGGGAGAGAAATGTGTTTGATGTTCGAATAATAGTGCCAATAAGACATGCACCAGAAACAGCATAAGCGCGCTCTTTCAAAACGATTATATTATAATAGTCTATATACGTGTGAATAATACGTATATCATATTTAATAATATCAATAAGTATCTGAAGTAAAAAAAAAACATTGATTCTATTTCAAATTGCATCGTTAAAAATATATAAATAATATTTATACTATCTAAAATAATATTGAATTAGTACAACATGTATTATAAAATTACTAATATTTATTTGTTATTCTATAATTATATTTAATAAATTATTTTTTTTATAATAATATATATATAATATTATATATAAGATTAGAAATAACATTTATTTTCTGACATTATAATTTTTTACAAAAAAATGCACACAGTCGTCCTATTGATTTTTTTTAGTACTCATAGATAACACAATAATGGATCAGCATAAAACGTATTTTTAGAAGTACTTGAATGTACGGAAGGTTGTTTAAACGCTTTTTATTTATTAGATTTCTAAAAAAATTAGCTATATTATATTTCCAGAAAACAAAGCATGAAGACGACAAAAGTTACTACACCTTTATTTAATATCTTCAAGGAAAACTTATGAACCCTTAAATCCTTGGATTTTTTCGCAAAATTCTCAAACATATATTAACATTCAACAATATATTACAGCAATATATTACAGCATTAGAACATCTATCAAATACAAATAATTTTTAACTTCATAAAAATTTGCGTCGCGCGCCTGTTTTTGAGATAAGCATTAAATGATAATAAAGGGTAGGCCTTCATAACATTTTGTTACTTTCAAAGAACGAATTCTGCGAATTCGGCCATAGTAAACACCACCACAAACAATCTATTCACAAATGTTTTTCGTAAGCGTTTAAAAGCATTTTTTTGTCTAGAAAGATCGTCTCATTGTCTCGCATTTCGAAACAAAATAGAGACAAAATAGTTTTTCTTCCATAACATCCACAGCCATATCGTTGGTACAGATCCGACTGTGAAAGCCTGTTTCTAATCCTTTACAATGTCAATTTGATCTCGGAGTTACAGGGATTTGATTCAGAGTTACACTTTTATCTCCTATAAAAGTGGTGTTTCAACACTGACGAGTCTTGAACGACTCCCTCTATGTTTTCTATTCAATAATGCAAGTAATTTGGATGAATAAATCACAGAAATAATAATTAGACTACTTATAGTTAGATTTCAGTAAATTACGTGTAATTTTACTGGATTTATTAAATATTATATTAACAAATATGGCTCTAAATAAATATATCTGTATAATTTTAATAAAATTAAATAATAATAACTGAGTTATTATTTATTTTGCTAAATTACCCCACCTTTCTTGTTTACACAGTTAACTTTTGCACTTGAAAGTAAACAAATACAAACATATATTATATGTATCTACACTTCTATTGAAATTTACCGTTATTTATTTCCGTTTTATCGAATAATATAAATGCAAAAAGAGCGGCAATACAAAGTAAAGAAAGCCATAAAGACTGGGATGCTGCATCTCCACCGCCACCTCATCCTCTGCAAATTTCTTCCACTAATAGACGGTGGATGTACGCACCCTCCGAACCCCCTCGTAAAAACTAAACTAATATAAAATTGCATTATACTTTCGGTACAGTCGAGATTTGCCAGTGAAAACTACTCAAAGTCGTGACTGAAACGATGCTACATACAGCGATATACGAACCGAGGAGGGGAAAAGAAAGCTTTAAAAAACGAGATTTGGATACCCCATGAAAAGATTGTTGATTTCTTAAAAAATAGTTTAAAGCACTAATGAGTAATGATACTTTAGATATATGCGTGGATCGTAAATTACAAATAGTGGGTCCTTCGTGGATTACATTACGTTGATTTTAACTTGTGGAGAAGTACAGGAAATTTTTCTAATTTTATAATCCTGACTTCCAGGATTCACGTCTTAAAGTCCGGGACTAGAAAATATCAGTGATGTTTTAACATATATAATATATACATATATATTGATGATAGTTTAATGGATCATAAATTTATGTATCTATTTCTTTCAACGCAAAACAGAATTCCATTGTTTGTCAATAGCGCGGAATTCTATGAGTCCCGAAATAGATATAAATTACGGGACACTAAGGGTATGTGACTGTTTGCTCGTAATGTAAAAAATAGAGATATTTTATTATGATATATAACGGGATGTTTTGATCTTCTCTTATACTCACAATGATATGTAAGTCACTTTCATTTTTTTTAACGTAAGACTACCTTTCAGTTCATGCTTTGAACTCGCAACCAGTGAAGCTCACACAAGCAACACAGACAGTCTAGTATGAGCCTAGAACGCAATTGAAGTCCTGACGGAGGCAATCAAACAGCGTTTTGACTTAATCGTCAGATGTTGGTCCTACCCAGCCATTAAATTCAAGCAATTAGGAGTTACCTCAACTCCTGAGAAATCCTAAACACTATACGAAACAAAACTCCAGCATCAAACCCATATGAAATTCCATATAATTACGTCTTGAAAGTAAGTTGTCTATTGTTTGATAACATGTGACACATTTTATTAATAAGCTGTGGATATGTTCGATAAGATATTTTCTTGCAGGAGACAGTTAAAAACGAACATGTGACAGACTGAAGCATGAGAATAATTTATTTTTAATTACCGTTGTCTTGCAACGTGTCATGATTGTGACTTTGTTTTTGAGGAATCTTGGCGGGGTTATTGGCAAGGAGTTGCACGTTTTGCGTGGGGGCAGCCAAATGGAAAACGAAATTGCTTTCAGGTAGCCACCCGAACCCCCATAGGTGCCCCTTTCCCTACCATACACTCATAAAGCATGGGAACGAGCGTGTAGCCCGTACGTGGTTTGTGCTCCTCGCGCATTATGGAGCCTGTTACTTGGGCCATTGAAAACATTGCAAACTCGTTAAAAACTTGATGCCCGGGCACGTTATATTGCTTCGGTAATACTTCACCGACTGCGCCCGGGTTGGGGCTCGGCCCCCGGCGGTGCCCCCATCCGCCGAAATTGTTTACATTCGGACATTAATTGATGCCTTCCATGCTCATTAACCTGTCTTGCCAGGGATGGTTTTGCGGCGTTTGAGCCGATGATCAAATTTCGATACAGGTTGGTCCAGATAATTGTTAAATTTCTTATACTTTTAGTGACCATTTTTTTATGAATAAATTAAATGACAGATCAAATATTGCAGCAATATACTATTAATAAGCTCTTTAGCAACGATCGATCCTAAGTTTACTGAATATAAATTGCCTCTACAGCTCCATTAATTATAATGGAATCACAATAGCAAGCAACAACAAAGGCTACAGGTCCCGAATAAAATTATTAAAAATATGTTAATACATTAACACGTGATTCTGTTTCAGCAAAGGTTTAAAAACAAGAAAACCCCTTTTTAATTTACAAGTTTTGATATTATTTATATTAATTTCTACTTATGATTCATTGAATTTAAGAAGATGTTTGAGAGTTTTAACTTAAAAGAATTAATAAAATATTTATAAGAGTAGAATAAAATCTTCAAATTATTGTGAATTTGTACTGGCTACAAAAAGTGAGAATTAGAAGATATCTTAATACAGTAATAAGTAAAATTAAAAATATAAAGAAAATTATAAACATAAACAGAATATTACCTAATAACCTGCGATACGTTTGATGATACGAAACTATATTATAGGGTTAAAAAGAGTTTTAAACGCTTGTTAATAATATAACATAATCCTGTAGAATTAAGACCTAAAACTAAACACTAAAAACAAGATTCAAACATGTTAAATCTTCCCTTGTAACATGCCAGTCGTGAACCCAATATGTTACAACTAGGGTTCTCAATCAATTAGTTTATTAAAATTATTCGCCTGATTTTCAACCTTATGAAAATTCAAATATTTTCGTAAAATATTGCTTTCTACTATCTCTAATTATATTTAAAATAAAATAATTTGTATACTTAAGTAACAAAGGTAGACGTTTTTTATCTCAATATACCCGAGTGACTAGTACCGCTCCAAAATCCATGATCCTTTATACGCCTTTATTTTGTTTCAAAATGCGAGACAATGAGACACTTATTCTTTACAAAAAAAATGCTCTGACGCCTTCGAAAAACGTGAATAGTATGTTTATCGGCGTACCTACTATGACCGAAATTCGCAGAATTCATTCGTTGAACAAAACAAAATGTTAAAAAAGGATTTTTTGTTACGTTTGAAGGTAGTTTGTGATATGTTTTTCTATTTCTTGTTTCAAGACGCAAGGACTTTATTTAAATCAGTTCAATAATTTTCTTACTGTTCATTTATTTCTAGTTATTTCAATTATATGCAAAACTGCACAAAACAAACTTCGATACGGATATGGTCTTTATGTATATCAAATTTGTTCCAAACAGTATTAGCTATTGTATATACAATAAATTTGTCAAAATAACGTATTTAAAATGTTTGCTGCTAAACATGAAGCGAGGCTTCTTGTTTCGCAGAAAAACCAACAGCACGTCAATATCGAGGCAACAAACTCCTCAATGTGGAAAACTTTAACAGACTGCTTTTCAAACTTGTCTAGTTATCATTAATCAAAATCATTTACTATTAGTGATTGTATAGTGTAGAACAGAAAACTTTTGGACGCCATAGTGTTTAAAAATAACCAATTTTAATTTATTTTAAAATAGATATGTTTAATGAAATATATCCATTGCAAACCTTATTTAAATAATTCAGTGATAAAATATATTCACATAGAGTAACGGACACTGGTTTTTCTCCAAAGGCGAAACATCACCCTTTGTCCAGATTTTTCTCCTCGAGCGACCCCGTTGCCATCTTGTTCATCTAGCGTTGCCTATTAGAGTCCTCCTGGTTGTCCAGCAGAGCATGACGGCACAATCCATGGCAGAGTGGACAATATTTACATACGACACACACTCGGCTAGATTTTACGCCAATTTTTCCCGCTTTATTGTTTAGCGAGGAGTTTTACGTGGAAGAGGTCCGAGCCCACCGGCCCGTAAAATTTACAGCTTGACAACGCATGATATATACTGGCGCGATCTTCCGGAAACGCAAACAATTAGACTGTAAGAATTAAATTCATACGGCAAACAAAAAAAATATTTATGTATACAAAACATTCAAAGAACCTTTTGTTACATATCTAAGAAAACATATTTTCAACATTTGACGAAGAAAGTCAATTCCACGCCTTTCACAAATTTAATAAAAATATACTAGATTCATATCTAATAAAATCGAAAACCATAGTTTTAAATTATTTATATACTGATCAATTTTAATAACTTGACCTTATAAATTTATTTTATAGATAAAATCTGAAAAACAGCGCAAGGAAATGCGCTGTTTTGCTTTATAAGCCCATAGTTTAATAATAACACATGAAAAAAACAATTTCCTCTCATTTCTCTATTATGCTCTGTCTTGAAATAAAAATACGTACGATATTATTCTCTTAACGGTCATTATGTATCCGCAACGACATGGGCATCATAGCCGAAGGCCTCCGTTTCCTTTGGTATTCCGAATGTAAAGTCACCCCCGCTCGACCCCCAAAGGAACCAATTTGGCATGTCCTTCGAAACTCATACACGTGCATAATATTATATGCAAACATTATAAAAGGACATAATAACGACTACCCTTTTCCGTATTGTGGGACCGGCCAATATGAAAAAGTATATTTTTAAGCATACCCGAAATAAAAAAGCCAGATACAAATACAATACGTTTTCTTCATATTGAATAAATGAAAAATAATTCAGATTGTTCTGACATAATAGACTATTTTGGTCTTTCTTTGCTATTTTGGTAAATGAGTGGTATTGTTTCCATTTACGTATTATATTTATGAATAAATTTAGCTTGTTACATATCTTAAAAAATTATATAACGATCATTTTTAAGTTAATATTTTTAATTTATATTTTATAATAAGTAAACGTTAATATTGAGTTATTATTTATAGTTGTAAAGTACCTGGACATACAATAACCTGCATATGTCTCTAGAGGGCAACATTTAAGTTATCTGAATCAATCGAAATAAATGTGTAATATAGTTAACTGAGTTTTATATCTCATATTTTACCGTTCATGTCCATAGATCTCAATGAAGCGTGATTAAATGTGATTTACCTCAGTGTTTTTGACTGGAACTTTTGTATTGTTTTGCTCTCAACATTGCACTTCTTATTGTATCCCAGATTTGTATGACTATTGCTAAGCTTTTAAGCGGGCGCAAGGTCATAAATTTGACGATAGATTAGTCGTATAAGTTGATGACTAACATCTAAAACCCTATAGGGTTTATATTGGATTCGAATCAATTTCTATCGTATCTGTGGGATCGTATTTAGTGAATATTATATAATTATAGATATAATCTATGATCACAGATTAAGTAGGATTAAGTTGCTATTTTTTTTATATTTTCATGAATAAAAAATCTATCTAAATTGTGCATAGTGACATATAATATGTTACTTAGGAGCTCATAGTAAATAAATTATATTTTTCTGAGAATACCAGCTGTGCAATAACTTGATTCTTATGACAAAATTTGGATTTTAATAAAAACAAAGTTCCTCGCAAAAATAATAAGATAATAATCCTTCAACTTATTAACCGTAAACTAAAATACATTACAATTAAGGACTCGTATTTGAATATCAAATTATTTGTATATTTTACAAATATTTGTCTTACAATACAATGGGGTGAAATTTAACATCGCTATTATAAATGATGTTGATGCTTCAACTAATGATGGTTTGGCTGTAATGAAAAATATAAAAGATAATTAAAATAAATTAGTTTTGTAATAGCCACTCGTTATATTTAACAGTGATCGATTTATGGGGAAAAATCAGTACACAAGTTGAAGAAGATAAATCAGTTCACCAGTGATTGTAATGTATATCGTAATTAATGTTTTGAGAATGAAGATAAGGGAGATAATAAAACTGAAAAAAATACATTTTAATATGTGAATTTCTTAATAGTTAAAAAATATGAGAATATTAATGACGATTACTATTATTTGTGGAATAATCTCAACGATACATAAAAATGATCAAACAATAACATATTATCGTTGTTTAGAGAAAGAAAAAATAAGATAAGTAAGATGATCTTTTTTGACGTATAATCATACATTTCACTTAATATACTCACTGTTTTTACTCTAGTGAAAACTGTAATTAAAAAATAAGTATAAATGACACCACTACAATAGTAGAATGAAATAAAAAAAATAATAACATTATTAATTTATTTACATATTGTAAATGTTATAAGTATATATTGAACATAAAACGCAACTTTATCTCTTAGACTAAATTAAATAGAAAAATAGAAAAAATGTTCTGAAATTTTAGATCAAAATTCAAGAGCAACCTTAAATTACAGAGTTTATAGCTATATACTTTTATAAATCGTGAAAAAAATTTTAACAAAAAAATTGATAATTATTTTATATATTTATATACATTTATAATGTGTATATAACAACTACTCTAAAAGAATTTCTGACAGCATGAAAAGGTAAAACAATACTTCGTTCTAATTAAAAGCTCGAAACCATATAATGCTCTATTATAAGTAACTAAAATTAAGTCTTTATTTATACATAGTACGGCAATTCATTATAAAAACTGACATAATTTTTATTATTTGTTACTATTATAATACATTTATATATTTTATCGGTCACTCTTGATCCAATAATCAAAAAAACATATATTTGGAAACTCTAACTCTAATGCTACGAAAGGTGGCGTTGACACAGTGTCCAATAAAATGTGCACTACCTGTTCGATTAATCAAATTGCTTAAAGACAGTTTTGGATAATTTGAGTATGAAATAAATTCTCAGGTATTATATTTATTTTATATTTATTAATTTATACTTTCTGATAAATTATGCTTAATGGATATTAGTGCTAGACTACTTAGGTTTTTCAGAGACATCGATAAATCTACCTTTACGATATTTTGTAAAATTTATAAAGGATTGTTCGATGACGAGGAGTCGGGGAAAATTTCCGGTAAGACAGTAAGTATTTCATTAAATAACTTAATACCGTCTAGATCTCTTTTTGACATGTTTGTTTTATCTGATCATTTTACATCTAGCTTCTTTGAGCTAGCATTTTCCATGCCTTTAAAATTATACAAAAAACTAAATAAAGATTAACTTTTATTTGCTAATTCAAACCTACTGTTCTATTAACAGACAACAAAAGTGACCCTTCGCCTCAGACGCCTAAAAAGAAATAACAGATGCAGAATTAGTCTCTTGTCGATCAATACCCCCAAATTTGGAACACACTGTACCCACGCTACTCGTGAATCTTTGATGAAGCACTCTACGTCTATTACTAGTCTCAAACGAACCTTCACAAGAATACACACAAATGACGTTTTGTAATTTTGTGATTAATCCCATGTCATCAGTCACTTGTGGCTAAATAACATGACCCTTTTTATAACATGCCGCTGTTTATTTTTATTTTTATTTAGATTTATATAAATTAAATTATAAATTTAATGTTCGTTTAATATAATATGATGCCAATTAAAGGCAATCGGTCCCGCGACATATATGAACGCGTTCCCTAGCACACGTCGACCCAAACCAGCTTTGGGGTACCTCCATACCCCAGCCCCTGCCCATCGGCTACCTTTAAGGTTACATCGCAGATCCAATTATGATGTGAATATTTTATTGGACAATGGTCTCTATACTTAAATATAGTGAATGGAGAAGGAGGGTAACAGTTTTGTGCTTGCAATCGGACCCTATATATACGAGATGTTCAGAATAATTATCTTATAAAATAAATAACACCATGCATTGTCATATATGAATTCTACAAATACAAGTTTTAATACAAATTTAGAGATTTTAAAATATTGAAAATACTAGAGCTCAAAATATGGAAAAATGTATGTACTATTAATATTATATTTAATATTATTACATGCAAATCTTTCTAACCATAAACAATAACTTACACCCTCTCTCTTTCAATCACATACTATTTGAATATTCAATATATAGAGTAGGAAACACCTAAAGGTTAAGGGTTCTTAACGACCCCACCATACACCTCTTTCTAAGCTAAACATATCATACACATACATAACTAAGCTGACTCATACATGTATTTCTATCGCTATTGATTCATATTGAAGCGTATACAATAAAACAATAATACTGGTTTTAATATGATTGTTTGTAAAGCGGAAAATTAGTTCCATATACACATATTTATTGTTATAAATATGGTGCTCAGGTCAATGGCTAAGAATCTCCCCTTACATCTAATTAAAAATATTCAACAGATAATTATATAGCAACTTATCAAAGGAGTACTAAAATCGTCAGTGATGAAGCATTTTCAGACTAAAGTTTTGTTAGAAGAAGACAATAGCACAACATTTTCATTTCAGTCAGATGTATAATTGCGGCGCTCTAATTAGTCTTATAATAATAGCTTGAAAATACGATACAACTTCTCGATTTTATAATTGTCTGCATTAATACAAATAATAAATACGTTGCCTTTAAACATATTTTTAGTAGAGTAGCGGATATTAATAAAAAATATTATTACAATTGTTTAGCGGTTGTTTCCTGTTCGCGTATAAGATATAAATAATGGCGGCTGGGCAAAAGAGCGTGCGTCAAATGAGCGCCGTCATATGAGCGCTGCATTATAAACGCTGCGTTATAAGAGCGTTTCCCAAACTAGCGCTGTAACAAAATAGCGTACGTCAAATGGGCAAACAGTCATATGAGCGCATGACAAAAGAGAGCACGTCATAAGAGCGCAAAAATACTTGGAGAAAATCAAGTAATAAATATTTTAGGAATTAGGTATACAAAATATAAGTTAATTGTGAGAAATTTACAAAGAATAAAAAATCACGAGATGTAGGCAGTAAAATTAGTATTTTGTGTGCCAGAGCGTAATGACGATTAAAATGATTAGATAATGAAAATATTATTATTTATTAATTATTACGTACATACAAAAGTATGGCTTCCCATACCCATACATACGATATAAATCGGTGGCGTACGGTGACTTTGAAACAGGGCATGCGGTTATGGGGGGTGGGAACAAAAACTATATTTTTAAATTTATTTTCTTTATTTTATAAACATATTATGTATTTATTTTTTGAAAATTAATTTTATTCGACGCTCCTTACAAAATACAGCAATAACCGCATCATATAATATATTATTATTATTTTCAGAATGTCCTCGAAAAGAAAGTTCTTGTTTAGATAAAAAGCAAATCACGTTTCAACATTTGCCTTAAATTGAGCACTGAAAAAATCTTCGATACGACTTTCTTTACCAAATCTTTTTAATTGTATAGTAGCGCATATGTGAGGTTGAGAGCATTCGTGCCTTTTACGAGCTTGACTTAAATTGCTTAAATCATTATATCCAAATTTATTCCAGATCGAACTACTAAGCTGACGAAAATAAAATATTCGCGAGTGCAATTTACGCGTATGACGGTGTATATAACACAGCACAAAACCGGACTAGATACACTTGACTTTGATACGCCTCGACGGATAATAAAAATAGACATAAAATCTTGGGGTTTTTAAAAAAATATTAAAAATAATCACTAAAATCGAATAATAAAATGTTTTGCAATCAAATAATTACACTTACATAACAGCTGAACAAGCACTACAACATTTTGAAACATTGCTCAATAAAAAGATCAAATTTCTTCACCAAACTCCAATTGACAATTATACATTAATTCCAGTGAAAGTCAAGAAATGTAATTTTTTATTACAAAACCCGATACCTTGAAAATATGAAAATACTGTTATTCTCTAATGATATTTGAAATTAAAACCATATTTGAACATACCAAAATTTTCAGGAATTTATTTAAACGGTTTTTAAAAAATAATTAAATTGATCATAAAAAATGATTACATTAAAAGATTATTCTAAAACTTGAAACTTGTACAAGATTTAAAATTGCTAGTCTTAGCATGAATGTGTCTAAAGCTGATGTTGAACGTTCGTTCAGGTCGTTGAATCGCATTAAATACATATGACAAATTTGATTTCCTGTGATGTACTAAATGCCCTTGACAGAAAGTGTATAAAATAAATCAAAATAAAAATTATATTAAAAATTTTAAAAGGGGACCATATATAAACTTGTTTTAGAAACAATATTTTTATTAGCTTATAAATAATAATAAACTATTATGCTAATATCTCTTAGTAAATTGATTAGTGTTTTTATAAATCGATACATTATTCTATAGTTTCGCGTCTCTGGGTATCTGGACAGTAAATGGATCTCTTGGTACAGAGGTATTATATTAGGTTAACAATATTTACCAATTGTCATATTATTTAAGATTATAATTAGATCAAATATTGGCTTTTAAGTGGTTAGATATCGTTCCTACTACTATTATTGTCACAGTAATAATATCACGGTTAATATCAAGCTCATCGTCACTTCCTTAAACATCCATTATTATATCGGATAATTTCTCTAAGTAAATCAATATACGTATGTATTTATAAATAATTAAAACACAGATTACTAATTCTGTTTTACATAATTTAGTAATTTACTAGCTTGAAAATACATCAAATGTGTAGATTGAGTTATCAAATACAATTTCGATTTTATAAATACCTACGTGCTACGACTAGACCGCATATATGCTTGTTAGGACCAAAAATATTCACTGACTTCTTAATAGTCACTTTTTAATTATTTTGACAGCCAAAAAAGGTTGCCGAGACCTGGTCTAGACTAACATTATTATTTGAGTTAAAATGCTAACGCTAAAAATGTCGATACGAAATAGCGAAATTTTACTTACTAAATTTTCTAATCGTTTTATTTCATAACAGACACACAATATTAAGTAACAATTATACGCAATTAGAGCATATGATCCCGTTTCATCCCATATCATAAAAATATAGATACCCATTGAAGGAAAAAATCAGTATAAGAGCCAACGTAAAACTGTCAAGTAAGCGTTATCCGGTCTTAAGACCGCTCGATCCGGCCATATTCCGGTGAAAAATTTTACAATAAACTTACACTCGTAAATTTAAGATTATTGACTTATTTGCTTAAGTAAAAAATTGAATATTACTAAAATGTGTTTACTATAAGTTTTTTTACCATTAATAAATTGAAATTGCAAAATTAGCTCCAACACAAAGCCAATAAACGCATTTCAAGTTTTAAGAGTGCAACACTTGGAATACACTCGGATGTCGACACATTGTCGACTTACGAGCACAAAGGGTTAACAATATTCGAAAGACGCAGAAAATTTCAAAGACATTACCTTGTCCTTCGGCGTGACGGGTAGGGTAGTGGGGGCGGGGCGCATCGGCGCGGCTTCGGTAAGGACGCCATCGCCATCACCGCGCCGCGCCGGTGCAAAAATACACTGCTTAATTCTAACACATACACTAAATTACACTATCACTTTATAATTAAAAACATCGTAAGGGATATTATTATAAAAACACTTATTCGACAAAAATGTAACGAAACAGTCGACGCGCCCGTTGACGTTTAGCTACTGATTTTTTTTTAAATATTTCGTGATGCATAAACAAGTTCAAACTAGGTCAAGGTTATGCTTCGTGAATAATAGACCATAAGGATTAAAATGTCGTGCATCTCAGATTACATAAAAAATATTATTTATCAAAGGTTGACAATTTGTGTATTTTTAAAATATTTATCTCTAATTCCAATTATTTTAATGCAAGTTATTTGTTTATTTTTAGAATATCTATCTCTCATTCGATTTATTTTAATGCAAGAGTGACACGAAGGTCACATTTGTTGTTGTTGTTGTTGACCTTCTAAAAGTATAATGTTGATGATTTCAAGTTTATTTATTAGAAAAATATTATTTAAATCTAATTTATATGTGCCAAATTTACGACATTTTCAAATGACGTTCTTCCGTTGAAAATAGTTTAAAAAAATATATTTTTATTACATATTGATAATATGGGAATGGTGCGTGATTTTGAAACAGAGCATACGGTTATGAGGGGGGGGGGGAGAACAAAACTATATTTTTAAATTTATTTTCTTTATTTTATGAACTTATTATGTATTTATTTTTCCAAAATTAATAACCGCATCATATAGAATATTGTCTTTTTTTAATTTGTCGAAAAGTTTCTTTAGATTGATATTAATGCAAGAGCTGACAATGTATTCTCACTTTGACTATTTCTATTGAATGTTTTAATTATTTTCATTGTCGAAAATGATCTTTCTACTATAAAAAAAATTAAAAAAATGAATTTTATTAAATAAAATACTTCCGTTAATGGCGGCCCCTCAAAATAGCGTAGATCAAATGCGCAGACAAGGCAACGTCACATATGAGCGCGGACAAATGGGCGTGCGTGAAAAGAGCGCTGCATTATAAACGCTGCGTCATAAGAGCGCTTACCAAAGTAGCGCTGTAACAAAATAGCGTGCGTCAAATGCGCAGACAGCCATATGAGCGTTTGACACAAGAGAACATGTCATATTTTAGGAATTAGGTATACTAAATATAAGTAAATTGGAAGAAATTTACAAAGGCGGTAAAATTAGTATTTAATGTGCCAGAGCGTAATGACGATTAAAATGATTAGCCAATGCAAACATTACTATTTATTAATTATTATGTACATACGAAAGTATGGCTCTCCATCTTCATACTACCTAGCTATTATTTTTTCAGATTTAATTTTATAATAAATATTAATTTATTATTAAATAACTTTGCAATGCTTATAAATCAGCATGTATTTTTTAATTCACAATACTATTCCAAGGTTATTAGGAGTGTGACTTCGCAGTCAAAAATAGACGCTAGAAACTGGTAACGATTTATTTAGTATAACATATAATCCAACAAGCTATTGTGAAAAACTATTGCTTTTTTCCGGGCATTGGTGAAGAAGCTGGCTGAGAAATGATGTCCTCGAGATGGTCCTTTAATGCCTCGTAGTCTCTCTGTGTGTCTCGCTTTCTGCCGATCGTCTCTTAGAGACTGGCCTTATGTATCGTATATAAGGAAGCTCTCCGACAAATCATAACAATACAGAGATCATTCGACCAATTGTTGCACTCATTTATTCGACCAACGAAATATGTCCACGCCTCTAAAGATTAAAATTTGCTTGATAAACATTTTTGAAGATCAAATCATGCAATAGGTTGAATGTTAACGGTGCTCTTTGTCGCCCGATGGCGTATTATTTGCGCAACCATTATGCACCAAAAGAAATATTTTTTCATTGCTGCGACTAATCATAAAACATAAACGTCACTTTTATTAACAGAAACGGCACTGTGAAAATATTCCCTGTATTTGTAAAAAAAACATTAAAATAAACATACCAGATATTGATTCTAAGCCTCAAATATGTCAGGTTTTTAGTTACTATATAATTAAAATGTTTAAACGCGTATTGTTATTTATACCTTTGAATATTGACGCTAATAAGAACCCGTCGGTGAACCGCAAGCAAGAGTTGAAATCTTAAAAGCACATCATTAGCAACGGTCCAGCGCGAGCTAACAAGTCGTCCCGTCCGTTTGATAAACAATGGGCACCCTCCGTTCCCCCCCCCCCTTTTGCAACCTCCCCCCGCCCGCTGCCGGCCCCTCGGAACCAAGCCGCGACTCATATTTAGCTCACCCCTATTATTCCCGCTGCCCCTTTTTATGCTCTTCATAAAAGAAACTTTTTAATTAAATACCTAATCATGTAAACGCTCGTGAGCTACCCCGTTATAATTAACCCCACTTTTCATTTGCTCCGCTCTCGTTTCTTTCACGCATTTAACTCATCAACATGACCGAAAATCCATGTATAGTACATGTAAGCCTCCGACAGACAAACTTAATCATTTTTACTACTAAAAAATATTGTTTTAACTATTCAAGTTACCAATAAACTAATTTTTTGAAAAAAAAATTTTAAACATATTTTTCGCTGCGCGGTTGACTTCAATATTTTATATGAAAATGTAATTTTAAACAAAATACATGTTGTGGAGCAAGTGCCTATATAAACTGATAATAAAATAATATTGTTTCATTTTACTATATGTAATAGATAGCTTCAATACAAAATTGATAAATCCCTATTGATTTACAACTACATATAATATGTGATACTAATATTTAACTAGCTGTCAGAGAGAATTGTGAAACGAATAAAAAAATGAATAATTCATGGAAATCCAATTGTTAATTACCATCAGTATCATGTAAAATAATTTCATTTAAAGGATTCTGACTAACAAATATTTACCAGAATAAATTAAAACGTTTTCTTTATAAAAAGTTAAAAACACTTAACAGTCGTGAATTATTTCTTTGGTGTATGTTAATAATGCAGGTAGTATTTTTTTTTTTTATTTTACCGCTGCCAAATGTTTATCCTTTTTGTTTTGCGATTATTTTATATTACTTATAAATTGTGACAGTCCAGATCACACAACTAATAGTTTAAAACAAAATAAATAAACTTTGAATAAAAATATTTTGTGATAGCCTAAATTTACAAAATTGCTCATATTTCAGTAGTTAATATTGTGCAGCTGTGGGCCATCTCAGAGGCAAGTGTTGATTATTGTTCTCTTTGAAATCAATGCGAATAATACACAATTTTAGGTCTGTTGAAGTAATTTTGGTAAAGAGTATGAGGAGCAAAATGAAAATCATACAACCTAAGTGTGTAAATTTTAAATACCACTGTAAAAAAATAATATTTTTTAATATTTAATAAAAAATATTATTTAAATCTCTCCTTCATTATTTTTCAAGTCGTGTCTAACAAAAACAAACGTTAATAATTAATTTTAAATTAATTAAAATTATTTTTTAATTTAATTTCAATACTTTTTAACCCCATTACAATTATCGCTTACGATAACAGTGCTTTAATTAAAAAATCATAAATAATGTAAAAAAGAGTGAGAGTCCTGAGGGGCCCACGGACGTTGGTGCCGCCATAGTCCTGGGCACTGCCTTTAATTAACAGAAAGTGGTTCATTAAAGCTTATTCATTAAAGCAAGGAGTAATTAGCGAACTCTAATGAATGCCGTAATAATCTAACTGTCGGTACGTTCATGTTGGCACGCCTCCCTACAACCCTATCCCATCCATTCTCTTTCCAGCTCCCTGTCTTCCCACGCCCTGTCTCACTCCGTGAACCTTCTGAAAAATAACAATCATAACATAGTATAATAACCATATCTTTCATAATTTCTGCAAAGAAAACTATAATATCTTTAATGAAAATGTATGTATCGTATTCCTTTAAAAATCATATATGAGTATATAAACATAGTATTAATTGACCAAAAGTTATATATATATATATATATACATATTTAATTTAAATAATAATATTAAATTCTTATTAAAAACAGATGTTAAATAACATTAATAATTATCATATTAAAAAATATTTTTAATTATACTCTAATACACGTATATTAATATTTAAAATATGAAAAAATAAGCTTGTTTATATAATTTCACTCATAATCGATTCTTTTTAAAAATAAATGTTACGTAGCTTTTTTGGGGGATGCATATTTTTTACTATTACCATAATTCTACACAATTATTTATTTTATTTCAATTGTAATATAGATTTTAAGGCAAAATTTACATTTGCTGTCCGAACAGGGGGACGACTAGACCCCATAATTTTATTTTTAATTAACATAATTTTCGACAAAACCTTGTATGTATTTTATATGTATATAACGAGTGATTTTTATATTTAATTGCATTTACTAATGCAAACAAAGTAAATAGTTTTGTTCCATTTATATTCCAAAATATAGGCAAAAATCAAAAAGACATCTTTTAACACAAACAGTTTACTAAAAACATTTTTTTAATCATTACATGATATCATAAATTATCATTAGTAACTAAAAATATATAACAAAAATAATGAAAATTGAGGTACTTTCGTATAGTTTATATACAATAGAATAGTGTCAAAAAACTACTTTATTGTCACCCAATATTATTACATAATAAATATAAAATACTGGGTTTTTTATATTAAAAAGCAAATTTCATGATACGCGTCAATTTAACAACTTTTCTGTGATGATAAAAGTTGGTTCTGAAGAAAAAAATACCACCAAATGATGCTGAAATTTTATTTTGACTTAAAAAACATCAACGGTATGTAATAAGCTATATACTTTGAGATGAATAACTAATTTTTATTATTTTTTTTTATTAAATCTTTCGTTGTAACCTGACAGGCGTAAGCCCAATGCGTTACAACGGGGTAAAACTGTACCAACTGAGTAAAATGAATATCTACAAGTAAGTATAACCACCAGTCTATTAATATATTTATAAATTAGTATGTGTGATATATGCCGGTTTTTTTATAATAGTATATTTTATAAATAAAAATTCAAGTGCCGCTGCCGGGGCTCGAACCTGCAACCTCAGAATTACTAGTTTGAGACGGTACGTACTACACTATTCCGTCCTAAATGATTCAAAGAGACTATCTTTCTTCATAATCATAGTTGTACTGCAGCCTTAATTTTTGCCCTGATCATGTGGTAGTGCTAGTCAGTAATAGTTTTAATAATTGGAGGGCAATTTCGAAACATGGTGACTTAAATGTAAAATTAAATTAAAAATTAAAAGCAATTAAAGCAATGAATTTATCGAAAACTTTTAGTACTGTAGTTCAGCAATTTTCTTAAAATAAAGTATTACTAAGTATTTTTTAAGACGATTAAAATGAGACAGTGTAGAGCCAATAAATATATGCTTTCAGATTGAAAGAAAAATTGCTACTGCTGAATTTTTTGTAAAAAAATTGGTTTTTCTGAATTGTGTATAAAAATAAAATTATTAAAGATAATTAGTATATCACGAATGAGAGTGCAAATAACATATTGTAAATAAGATATTACAAAATAATTCAGCAACTATAATTGAGAATAAAAATATGTAAAATGTGGTTTATAATATTCTATTTACACATATTATGAAATATAATTTTGTTTTCATAAATGTCTAAAAATCTCTATACTATATGTCATATGAAATATTTTAATCACATGAGAGATAAGGGCATGCGAACCGCACGCATTTATCTCTCACTCACTCTCGTCACTTAACACGCGAGCAAGCGAAAGGGAAACTATCTCACCGCACGCGCCTGGTACATATACATGTTAATACAATGTATTATCTATAAAAGCCATCATATTGGTAAAGCCTGTCAAGATGATGTATAACAAGCTGTAATATGAATTAATGTAATTTGAAGAAAAATAATAACTATCAAGCGCTACGAATGCTCACTGCGAGCTAATTAGTCTATGTAAACTATCCGATATACATTTTGCATGAAAATATGTATCGCACCAGTTATACCGTGCACTAAGGTGTATGTGTATAACGATGTATGTGCGGTCGGTATAAGGATGCAATTAAGCTAAACCGGTTCAACATCGAGCGCTATCCATTCCCAAATTGCCAATTTGTATTACACATCTCTGTATTTGGCGGACGTTGGGCGGATAGAAGCCAAACACGACCCCCTGAGATCGCTGGTTTAGAAAAAATAAAAATTGCTTAAAATCTGTATGTAAATATAAATAAGATCAGATAAGCACAACTCCTAAAAATAATAAAAATTATCTCACTCACACTATCACTCTCACTCGCCCTCCTACTATCAGTTAATAAATAAATGAGCTGTAAAATATTAATATTATATGTAATTTATATATTCAATAAGTCGTCAATTGACCCATAACAAAGTATGAAAATAATTACATAATAGTTTCGACTGAGCACAATCATTTATCGTTCCTTCTTACAATAAATCGCAACCTTATTAGTGTAACGTAAATAGCGAGGGTATGAGGTATTGTGGGGTATAAAAGCTGTGGGGTCAACGCTAAGGGTAGGGGTAAGTCCCAGACAAAATGGCACTTGAGGGTCTCTTCGGGCGACGTTCCCGCTATGAAAATACAAAACGATGAGCCGGGAAATTATTGTCCCGCAACAGGATACGGGACAGATTTTTTACCTCCCTGGACAACACAGTAATGAATCATATATAGTGTGCTTACTTATTTTGAATAAATATAGACGTAGTCTATAAATATTTGCGCAAAAGTAATAATTATATTAATTTAAAAATAGATAATTAAAATTAAATTAAAAAATTACGTTTACGAACAAAGTTTGAAAGATGTTACTGAAATAAAAATAATAATAAATTAACTGAGACTATGATAAAAATATGCACTTATAACAGTAGTTTAAATTCAATAACTCTACATAGATATGACTTTTCTCATTCATCACACTTTGTCGAAAATCTAACTTGTATCCAGGAAAGCAACTGAGCAATAGTTCCTCTTTTGTAGATTTTGAATTATCTTATTTGCCACTCAGTGTATTTGTTAAATTGTGCCTTGTTCTTGCAGAAAGTTAAATTGGTGGCTTTAGTTTATCTCTCGTTTCTGAAGTATTGGATTTATTTATCTGAACTATCAGTAGAGTTTCAATGATTTTAAATATAATAGGCAAGAGACTAATTGGTCTCTTAGATTCACGTCTCCTGATTTCTTTCCTGTGCCATCTTTCACATTGTTAGAAAATAATAAGGTTTTATTATTACGTTGAATTATTTTGTAATTATTGTATACTAATATCCGACAGTTCATTAAGCACATTTTCTATAATTAAATCATGTCCAGGAGATTTTTTTAAGCTTAGGTCATTTTTAATTAAAGAATTTTTTTCCTTTTTTTCTTTAGAGGTAAGTCGAGTTGATGTGGTGCTTACAGAAATTACAGTACTTTTTCTTTTTCATTTTCTAGACAGGATTCTAGAAATGTTTGTAAACTTATGTGATCAGCTAATGCGATGTCTTTTTCTTTATTATTTCTTGTCCATTTTTTATTTTCAAATTTAATGGGTGGAATATGCATTTATGGTTGTTTAATTTTTTTTGTTATTTTTCAGAGAGAATAAGTTGTGACTTCATTTGCTACTCTTTATTTATCAGATTTATTCAACTCTTGTTACTTTATTAACTTTGGTTGTAATACTCGCTTTTTTCTGTATTTGTTTGTTTAACTAGTAGAGGCTAGTTATCTGATTTATTGCTCTCTATTTTGGGGTTGTTGTGATGCTTAGGTTAGTAACATTATTTTTTATTAGTATTATTTAAATTTTTAAAAAGCTATTCGAAAAAAATCGTTTTAAAGACCTTTAACGATTTTTTAATATTAGCAGGCAGCAGTTTTTTAAAACTTTCAGCATCAATGCTATATTTTCATTGATTATTATTTGCTTATTAGTAATTAAAAATTTGTTTATAATAATATAAATTAACGCACCAATCAAAACTGTAGGGCGTCTTTATTCATTTAATTTTTTCGCGTGTAATTTTTGCGCTCTCTCGCAGGGGAGATCCAAATTAATTATACAATATTAATTTGGGTCTGTTATGCAAAGTTTAACGGTCAAGTCCTAAATAACAAATTAGGTTCTAGATAATAAAGTTCTCGGGGGGCGTTTTACAAGTGGTGCTTTCTTGCTGGGCTAATCACACAACGCGACGCCTAGCAATCGACCCGTTCAATTAGCAGAGGGCCGCTTAAAAGACGAAAACTTTTGCGAAGAACGTTAATTTCTTAAATATTCTTTTAAACAACGAAACTTGTTAACATTATTCTTCCACCAAAGACGACGATGATTTCTTTAAAACTATCTTAACATGAACAGATGTGTCTTGTGGCAAAACAGAACGCGCAATATTAATTTTGTAAAGTTACAACATATATTAATTTTATTAAATACGTTACCACACAAAAATAAAAACTACGATAAATATAGATAATTTATCCTGAAATAATTAAAGACATACTGCCATGGTATTTAATAACAATATTATTCCTGTATTATTGTTTTTTTTTTATGTACTAAATTAAATAATAATATATATAAAATATTAATGAAAAAATACTAAGTTGATTGATTGAACTGCTTTCAGTCCTACGCATTATTATATATGATACAAGTATTTCAGTAATACAGTGGAAAAAATAAAGTCCTTTGACTTTGCGTGAGCGCCGCAAAGTGCTCGCTCTTTCTATTTACCAACTCTGGTGACGCAAAAAATTGAAAATAAAATTTGGTCCAGCTTTTGTGCGCTGCGGTTGCGTCGCCTAATATTGCATGTTGTAAGCAAATAATTCATCGGGCGAATCGGAAAAGCTTCGGGAAAATGAACTGGAAAAATCAACGCCGGCGCGTTTAAATAATTCAATCGCGTCGCCGCCGCCGATATTTTCGTGGAACTTTTCCTGCACGTGCCGTGAAAAATAAATTATCTCGCCCCCTCTCTGACGAAAAATGCAACCATGAATTAAGCTCCGAAGTCGAGCTAATACCCGTAGCCCCTCTACGGTTGTCGTAGTACGTTTGCGAAAGTGAAACTGTTGTTAGCGATTGGCTTTCAATTTTTTATTTGTAAATAAATTATCAACTGGTGTGGATGAGAAAAATATTTTCGCAAAAAATATTTTTTCAGCCATTTTCATAATTATGAAAACAGCTTTCAAAACACTTATTGCTAATAAAAAGTACAAAAAACATTTATGTATTGAAAGAAATTGTATACCTGAAAACAAAACGTGGGCAAAACTCGATGAAGCGAAATAAATTCAATTGTTACTTTGGTATGGCAACTTTTTTTTCTTTTTTTCTCATTTACTGTAAAATGCTATTTAAAGAAATCAGAATGTTGTTAAAAAATCAAAATTTCTTGCTCTTAATCTGAACGTCTAATCATGTAATTTCCATCTTGTAAAACAACTGTTATTGATAATAAATATCTCAATTTTAAATTCTAGAAGTTTTAAGTAAAAAACAGTATTAACATTTAGTTGCTAGAAATTTGTACTATAAGTTAATATCTATATATAGTTATAGTGGGATATTTCTGTATCTTTAATCATTTTTAAAGCTAAAACGAACTAATGGCGACTCACAGTCGGTTGAGCTGAACCAAATCTGCCGATTGAAAAAAATCTGATTTTTCTAGACTTCAATAATGTCAGTATAAAAGCTCATGTGTCAATTAAGCATGAGCTACACTGATAGCGGGCTTAGGTTTATAGTTGTAAATAAAGTGAAAAGTAAGAAAAAAACACGGTTTATAAATTATTGAAGAAATAGGAGATAAACCACTTTTCCAGCTGGCCTTTTTTTACTAATCATGAGTGATTTTGTGGTATTGAATTATTGATTTTAACTTTTAAGACTATTTAAGTAAAACCAGCAGCGATAGGATTTGTAGGTTTTGCTACCTGCTCGGGGGAGCTGTCTCCGCTTATTTTTTTGTCAAAACTGTCTGACAAATGTTATAAATATTTTTTTGTTATTTAAACGATTTCGGTCCAGAATCTCATGGTATATATACCAGTGGCGTAGCTATGGTGGGGCGGAGGGGGCGGGCCGCCCCGGGCAGCACTTGCTTGGGGGCGGCATATTCGCGATGGGATCGTCTAGTGTGCTTCTTAGCCCTGAATGCACTAAAGCATATATAAATCCACGAATAACAAGAGCTTAATAATAATCAATTTATTATTTTAAGAAATGCTTATTTTATGACCCTGCAAAAATTGTATGGGGGGGCGGCAATTTTAAAGATCGCCCTAGGCGGCACATACCCTAGCTACGCCACTGATCTATACTATTATTTTCTGATCCCTCTAACGTATGTAGTGAAATTTTCCAACAAGCCGAATTATTTTTACAAAATTTTAAATAATTACATAGAAAAAATAATTTAAACTATAAAAAAATCTAATACCTAATAATTATATTTCTACTTTTCTTTTTTGGTTTCAAGCTACATCATATTACTTAACATTTTATCTTAAAATTTACAACGAGTAAGGCACCACATTAAGCAACATTGTCATAATGAAGGCAATGTGATTTTGTTAAAAAAATATTTGAAATAAAAGGCAAATAAACTTATTCTCGAATTAAAACCTGTATGTTAAGGCTCACTGCATTCACTAAACTCAACCCGTTTTGAAGGATTAAAAATCCTCAGCCTTCTTTTGATTGTGATTGTGAATCACTTGAATCTAAAGCTTTTGATGGAACTTTTTGAATTTATAAATAGATTTTATCGATTTTTATATTGATTGATAAAGTATTGCTCTTTTTAGTAATTTGTTCAGTTCTGAAATTACCGATTAAATATAATTAGATTATTGATGTATTTTAAATATTTATATAAATTGCTCTATAAATTCGCAAGAGAAGACTCAGAAAAGTTTACTATATCCGATTATTTTTGGAGTAAAAAATATATTCGGTATAAAATTAAATTATAATAAACATATGTTACGTGTATTGTATTCATGAACAGAACAAAAAAATATTCTTACTGCATTATTTTAAACATAATTTGCTTTTAATTTTAATAAAATAAATATTCAATTACATTCTATTGAAGGTACGTTTTTTCAATATGTACCAAAGTTTGAGAAGTTAGAGCTTTGACTTGGACAGTGGCAGTGCATATAAATAATTCTTGCAACTGAATATTCGTTAGGCTTAATCCGATCAGAGAGCGTTATCAAATCACCATTTTGCACCAAAACCAATACAACGCTAAAAGCTTTGTCCGTTTCTTTAATGCGATAGTGACAAAGCTCGACGTAAACAAATAAATCAAAAATATAAAATAAACCAACACACACATTACAGCGAATTAATCTCGTTAATGGACATCGATCGTAGTGACTGAAAAGCGATTTTTATTCATTATATTGATGGGTATTGTTAATTAATTTACTTTAATAAAGTGTATGCGCGTCTAGAAGTAATATTGTGTCGTGTTATTAAATAAATTTCCCGTCAAGAACAATTACTGTGGTGCATAGACTTGCCTGGTGCGGTCTTTCGCGTTCGCAATTAATCGAAAAGGAAATTTCCACTATATTTTCTTAGGTAATGTGATTTTACCATCGTTTCTAAGGCTTGCCATGTAAAATGCAAACTGCATGATGAATTCGTTAAGGTAAATGTTATTATATAGCCTAGCTTGCGCCAAAAATATAAGTGTGTTCAAGATGCATGGAAACTTGCAACCTCAAACAAGTACAAAATTATACAGCATTATTTTTTTTACAAAGGTAACTCGATTTATTTGTAAAAAGTGGTACACTTTACGTAAAGAACATTACAGAATCGCACGTAAATCTCAAAGATAATAAGGCTCCAGATTACAATTATGCTGATAAATTGCTAAATCATTTAAAAAAAGTTGCAATAATATATGTATATATATATATAATACCTAATAAACCATTTTTATGCAACACAGCCAAATTAGACGCCGAAAAATCTGGTGAAAGTTTATTCAATAGAGTACAATTTGATGGGGGAGAAGCTGGTGAAGAAATGGTGTACTCTGAATGATCCGCTTATGTCTCTCTCGTTTGACCTCGTCTGATCGTCTGCCGGCTCAAATCGCTTGGCCATCTCGTCTCGAATCGTGTGATCGTCTGGCGATGACAAAGTGTCACATATTTTATACGCTTGATTCGAGACGTCTCTGGCGAATCGCAGATACGGATATTGGTGGTCCGATGTATCGCTTAATCATTTAACCAACGAAATATGTTCACGCCTTAAATAAGTGAAACTGCAAGGTGTAACTTTTGTAGGTCTTTAATACAAGGAGTAGTTAGCTCTAACGGTTCTTATACTGGTAGACGCATTGTCTATCACGCACCATTTACAAATAAAATGGTAGTTTTTATGCTGCTAGCGATATGTTAACGGGCGAATATGCTAGCAGAGATTTTAATTCAATACCCCGCTTTAAGCAAGATGTTCGATGATAGAAAAATGCCGACGAAAACTTTGCTTACAATTTCATTATCAAGTTAAAAGTCAAAATTAAAAAAAAAACACCATGCAACCGAATAATTTGTTCAATCCTTTTTTGCCAAAAACGTTAACATATAAACAAAATACAATACTATTGTATTGTATTTTGTTTATATGTTAAATCTAATACTCGATATGTTAGCTAAAAAGGTTGGTACGGTCAAACCGACGCTCATAATGGACATTATAAATAATTGTGTGTGGTATTAAAGCGCAATCGTTTGCGGTACATCGGTGCACTTGGATGTGCTAAAAGCGTGGTGCAAAGGGGAAGTGATCTAGTGCGCTTTTAATTGCTTTTAGCAACGGTAGTGAGCTAGAGCGGGCTTACCTGGCGGGGTACCCTACATAGATGATTACTGACGTGCCCATCACTCCATTAGTGGACGCTGCCCCGACCCTTTGTAACGCCGGCTTTTGCAATTTTCATTGTTCGCCTCGATTGTGGGCAATTGTTAGCCTAAATTTGGCTTTCATGATCATGATGAAATCTTCGAAATGAAGCAATATATTCCTGGAATTGTGCTGTTCGGGGATATAAATAATAATAATTTAATAAATAATTGCATGTGAATATAAACCAATCACCATTAGTTAGTCTGGAAAGGTCGAAATACTGTCTTTCTTAACTCTTTATGTGCCAAAGTATTTTGCCTTAATATACGACCGTAATGCCAGCAATTGTTATAAAAAATTATAACCCTGACGATATTTTGTTTTCATCATTTTATGAATGCTATAGAGTGGTATTAAAATATATATTTGATTATTTTTGTAGCAATAAAAAATATTTAACTAATATATAATACATAAAAAAAAACGAGTTTTGCGGCCGAAATAGTGTGAATTTTCAGCTAAATAGACGCCGGAAAACTGGTAATAGTAATTAATTAATATATATAGAGAAGTAACACATATATAGAGAAATGTAGATGCCGCTATCTCTCTGCCTCTGTGACCAATTGTCACATATTTTATAATGCGGATATGCGACAGCTCTGGCGAATCGCAGATAAGGATATTTGCGAAGCAATTTAACCGCTTCTTGGACACACCAACAAAATGTATTCACGCCTTAAACTATAAACGGCCCGGACAGCTACTCCTGTGATCGGTAACGAAAAGATAGAACAACAATAGTAATGTGGGAAGGGTAGAATGTATTGTCTAGCGGGTGTCCTTTCCAAACAAAAAAAAAAGTTTTTGGTGGTACTTACTAGGGATTCTGTGTCGGGACAACCCGGGAATTTATTCCCGAGAATTCAAAGATTTTTTGCTGTCTCGAGTCCCGGGAATTTAAAAATTAATAACCCGGGACTCGAGACTTTCCGAAGTGAAATTTTACAAAAATATGTAAAGAGCGAATTTGATGTCGAGCTTAATTTATGTCTCGATATGAAGACAACGTGGAATTCCTTATTACCCATGATCTCGAGATTTTGAAAGTTACGAAATTGCATTAGAAAATCATTAATTGATCTTGGCATCGGCCAAATTTGGAATGAATCGAACATTCACGTATTGGAAAATATTTGTAAAGTACTCACTTCTATAAAACTGGCAGTTGAAGCTCTAAGTCGTCGAGATGCCACTTTATTAACTTCCGAAATTATTGTTAATTTCCTTTTAAAAAAAATATTTGAAATCAACACAACTCTGTCGCACGAACCACCAAAATATTTCAACGACTAGAAATAAAAAATTCAACATTAAAAAAGAGTTTCAGATATTAGATTCAACTATCAAGCGAACTCCGAATCTAGAGCTTTTATTCAAATCATTGCTTACAATTAAGCCAACATCTACAGAAAGCGAGAGAGTTTTTTCTACATCTGGAATATTTGCCACAAAAACCAGGAACATGCTATGTGATTCATCATTAAACGCCTTGGTGTTTTTAAAAACATATTTTTCCTTACAAAAGTAAAGGTTTGAACTCAATATTGATATAAATATTTCGATTAAAAAAATTGTAATAAATTAAATTTAAATAAATATCGAATAAAGTGTTTTTAAATTGTTTAAATAAATTTTCATCTATCGTACCTATAACACAAATAATATAAGTTAATAATAATAAGTTAATTAAAGTTAATAATAATAAGTTAATTTTTTAACATAATTTTCTTTCATGATTATACGAAAAATAATCAAAGTCTCGAGTCCCGGGAATTCCCGGGACTTTAAAAATTTGGGTCTCGAGTCCCGGGAATCGAAAAAGCCCGAGACTTCAGAATCCCTAGTACTTACTTAAAATATTAGGTGGTATGTGCAATATTTTTAATTACTATCGCTATAGTTTGGTCATGAGATCTCTTTTTGTGTGTGCCCCGAATGTCTCGGCGCCAGTCGACCACACGCTGGAGTTCGCCGATAACAGTGTGGGAGAGTGAGGGACCTCTTTTGAGCCTGAAAAACCCCAGGCTCTCAAGAGGAAGCAAACTCTGTGAACACCCAACCCAGGTAGCGTCCTTTGGACTATCAATGACAAGCAAAGTACTGCATTTCAAACCAGCAGGCTAACAAGGGCCCGGCCTTTAGGGACGGGGAGTCGAAACTGGAACTGAGTCATCAAGCAAGAGATGTCAAGGATGAAGCGTAGAAATGCAGGGGCATGCAAGGCTAATGCTATGCAAAAGCTAAGCAACAGATTTGCAGGTGATCAGGAGAGCGTTTCCCAAAACACTCGAGAGAAACACTACTGAGACTCTAACAAATAAACAAATAACATAGTACTACGGGGGGGTGGTTCCCGCTCATCTAGCCCTAAAAATCTGGATAGGGCCCTAGTACCGGTAACGGTAGTGGTTTAAGCAGTGGATCGTGCAGTAACACTCTCTGCCCCGAATGTCACTTTTATTTGTTTGAAATGGTCATTGGAATGCCCTCTAAATTCTAAAAAATTGTGCAGGTGGTTGAAACCCCTGCAGACCTTTTATTAAAAGCATAACACATAGAATATACATGCCAATTGTTGTAATATTGATTCTAAAAGTCACGTATTATATAAATTAATAAAACCAACACATTCAGGTATCTCAGATCTATAAAGCTACTATTTATTTCCAGTCTAATGCTATCTAATTGGGTATATGAATTATAAAATATATTTTATTACGCACATTAAAAACATGTGTATTTTACCATATAATCTATCTTGTTAATGTTCCGTGGCGTATTTTACAAAAAAAGGTTAAATGCGATTAAACACGAATCTTGGCCGTACATCAGATCAACCGATTGCCTTATCAGATCTTCAAGCTCGAGAATCGGCGTTAATTTACATACGCATTTCACATTCAAAATCGAAATAATGACATGTAATCAAGGGATATATGGTGCTTGAAGCAACTCTTCTGTAAATAAATACCATGCCTTCAGGGGCCATTGATTGCTAAACGTTCCGTTGAATTTTTACACAAACGCGCTTAAATTTAGTAAATTTAGACAGCTACAGTGGAATATTTAAATATAATATATACAACAGGTAATTCGTAAACGAAAGATTTTTAACAAATTTATAGATATGTTTTTATTTTGTCACACAACAGCACTCAATAGATATCACTCATTTGGAATACATGCGTGTAAATGGTTCGTTAGAGCAATTACTGACAATGCATTTTATTTTTTCGATCGTCATTACGAGCTTTTAACATTTTTCACACGCCCTGCCTGGGAAAATGCCGAGTGATCGCTAAAATGAAAGAATGAGTTAAAACTTTACTATAGAGTGCTTACCATTTACGTACAATATTGAAGTGCATATCTAAATGTTTAATCGGATTAACGCTGATGTTAATGCATGTGTCAATAATGCACCTAACGCATAATGGACTCGGGTGTCGAAAGCATAATTCATACATATAGCGCGTATCCATTAATTTAATAGTACCTTACTTACTTGAAAGGGTTTAGATTAATATGCTTAAGTTTAAAACTGTAATTTTGCTTAATAACAGCAATGGAAGCACATTTTTATCAGTTTATATCATGTAAAATAATATACATTATAATAATATTAATTATCATGCACATGCACAATATTATATACCAAAATGCTTTTCTTAAGTTGCAAAATATGTCCAATATTTTACTAAAAAACAAAGATTTTACACTACACAAGGTTTAATCAAGAAGATGAGATATTTCAATTAATACATAAAATTTCACAAATCATTTTTATTAAGCTTAAATCGAATTTGTTTTTCCCAACTTTTGCTTTAGCAACATTTCAAATTAATTTTTAAACTCTATAAGTATAACTGATGGAACCACTTTATTTTAACCTATTTGAGAGTTGTGTAATTGTGATCTATAAAATAAGACAGAATTTTTTTTTCTCTACGTTTTTACTATCGATCTCGATCGTGTATTTACTGTAACACTTGTCATTGCTTAACCATTAAAATTATAATTAAATTTTTCCTTTGCTAACAATGCTGTTATTTTTTTAGAATATCTGTTATTGACAAAAGGTGAAAAACTCGAAGAGAACTTGAGTTGGGCGGAAAACTGGAAATTTTTCCGCGAACTCCCTTTGTGGGAAAAGGCTTTTGCGCGAGTGTTTTTCATCGTCCATTTCGATTGAATGTGCAATTAGTCCCACACAGGGTTGTCACGGCCAGCTACTGGCCGAACAATGGCCAGACGTTTCGGCTTGGCTATGCGTAATGCATTCGGCCGTGGGTAATGAAAGCGCAACCGGGAAAATAGTTCACTGAAAAATACACACACACACATACTACCTTTTCCCGGGAGAAGAAAAAAAATACTTATTCAGCGCCCGCTTTTTTGACCGCCCACGAAAAATTTAAAAAATTTAACAACTCGCCAAACAAATACTTTGAAAGCCCTCGTCGACAACCTTAGCAATGCATAAAAACGCATGAATAAAATTTTTTAATATTATTTCTTGTTTTTATCATTACTGAAGGTTGAGTTGTCTCTTCATTTATTTTTTGCGAGCCTTCACTAACATAGTGAATGTTATAATCACAGCATTTTCTTACAAAGTGGCAATTGAAAATGATCCAAAGTGATGTAGCATTATAATTATAGACAATATAATCAAAACTATAAATTTTGAGTGTGCCAGTAAGTGTTTGGTTATATGAATAATGGTTAAATAATGGTGAATGGTTATTGTAACAAAATTACTATTGACTTTCTAGGATTAAAAGACAAACAGCGGTGATTTGGCAATTAAAGATATACATACCAAAGCTAATTAAACACATTACAATATCGTATTAGTGTAAACAAAAAGTTACATCTTACCCACTATATAGTATCGTTCACAGCTATTATTCAGAAGCAATGATAGATCTAATAACATTTACGTATGACAAACAATTAAAATATGACATATTGCGACAATTTTGAAGAAGATGAAGAGATAGCAATCTACGTTTTTAATCCTCTACAGTAACATCCGGCAAATTTGTTCTTCGGCTGTCGTTTAAATTTAATTTATGGATTATATTAGAAGTAATATTGTGTTCAATGTAACCCTTGATAAAGGTCTTATTGTTTTAAATTTTTTTTCAGAAGCAATGATAAAACAATTTGATGACCTATATGACTACAACGTAGAATTGGTTTATAAACAAAGAGTGAATCTTCTCCTGTTGAAGTCACTGTCAGCAAGTATTATCTTTTTATAAAGAACATACTACTTAAGTTTGATGTAACTAAATAACTTAAATTTGGCTATTCCTAAAGAGGAATGATGGCATAGAACAAAAATTGATTAAAAACCATGACGTAAACATACATATTTTGCCACATCAGAATTAAAAATAAGCAACTCTTAGATATTTTGTTTATCGATTATTCCAGGTTTGCAATCATATATTTATAATCATTGTAAATGTCGTCTATTAGATAACATCCAAGAAACTACACATATGTACATATATTGTGAGTCGTCACTCGGAACGGAACGATCTAGGTGAATTTTTTTGCTGCAATAATGGTTTTAATTTATTTTGCTGTACCAAGCTTTTTCAGCTAAATAACAAACTGCATCACAATCATTGTTACGCGATCGTCATAAAGATAGTATCCCCAAATATCAATGGATAAAAAAATACGTTTTATTAGCACTAATACGGTTTAATCGACATTAACCTCAATCTTCATACGTACTAAGTATATATTACATGTTTACATTTAATTCGAGTAATTATATTCAGTCAAATCTAACGAATATTTGCATTAAATTGGAAGAAATGATAATGTTTATGTATTATAAAAAGAAAAACTCACTTTTCGGCCTTGGAGCTCGTTGACAGGAATTGAAAATTTGAAGATTTCATTACGAATATTGTTTTTTGATTGCTTATCCAGTTTATTCAATGTATTCTTCTAATCTTCGACACATTATGTATATATTTAATTTTTATAGTTATAACACACCTAGTTAATTTGCAATCCGATTATTTATATTCATTCAAATGGCGAATTAATGAAAATTATTGTCGCGTAGCAAAATTTTATTTATAAATAATAATTATTTAAAACTGTTATCACGTTGATGTCGGCCATCTTGTTTTATATTTAGATGCTTGTTTTTTATTGGTCGAAACAACCGAATGCATTACCGGCGGCTCGAAAATAATCGGAGTAAATTCAAATTTTATTTTTATTTTTAAATTTGAAGCGATGGCCTAGAACAATAATATATAAGATGTTTTTAAATATTGAGAGCCATTTTATAACACACAAATAATCCCTAACGTGTTTTAAAATATATTTTATACTTTATAATACACAATAATTTAAAATATAGGAATAAATTAATTATTTTATAATTATGTATGAAAACACTACAATAATAACACAAAATTAATTACTATTTTAATTTAAAATTAAGTGAAATGGCTAAATATTTATTATAGACATTTTATAATGCACAATAATTAAAAACATTGAAAGGGATATTATTACAAAAAATATGAACGAAAACACTTATTCGAGAAAAATGTAACGAAACAATTTACACGCCCGTTAACGACAGTTGTCGCAAAACTACTATTTTTTTAAATATTTCTAAATGAAGTAGTAAAAATGGTAAAAAAATAGTGAAAAAAAAAATTTTAATCACATTTCGATAATATGTGAATGTATATTGCCATTTCTTGAAAAAACATTACATAATACATATTTTTGATAATGAAATCTCATACTTCAGAGGACGCTAACGTGGCGTATGCAGTGGGTAACGTAATAAAATAATGCTAAATTTATATTTTCTCAATTATAGATAGTTTGGACATCTAATGTAATTCTATCAAACATTTCGACGCCATTGACTTTATAATAGTACTCTCTTCTTTTTGGCCGATCTCTAAATTTCTGACTAGCAAGCATTTAGTTGATCCAAGAAAAACAAACAAATTAAAATTCTTTAGATCTAAAACATAATTTATTTAACATCAACCACTAATTGCTATAGTTTCAATATTTTGTTATTATTTTTATTTTTTAACACAGTTCTTACCCTTCTTTTTCGGTTTTAACTAATGTTGTGTAAAGGTGTTGAATCGTTGTCTTTAGGATTATCAATTTTGACTGTTTTACAATTGCTAATATAGCTAATTTTATTTTTCCATTATTTTATATACGGTAATAGTTCATATCAACTCTTTTATACCATATTTTATCTTGTGCTCAATTAGTCCGTTTTATTTTCCGTGTTCGGTAAAACCGTTCGTCAAAAAATATAAACGCATAATTGACGTTTGGAAGCCCGTGTCATATTCGGCACAAAGTCTAGATTTAATTGATTACATCAATTTGTGCGTTTGTCATATGTGACACCAATTGGCTCGGGTGATACATTAGCATCATATGAGCCAACTAGTGTTGCGATGCGAAAATGCATCGCACGTCCGGATTTTACCATTGCAATTATGTTTCCATTACACGATTGTTTATGTCAGGACACCCTAATGAGACCGCTGTCATTTTGCGACAATCATGTGTGTGTGTGTGTGTGTGTGTGTTTGGTTCTCAAAACTGGTTAACTAGTTAACTTCGTTACAGAACGGGAATCGCCGAGGTCCACACGTTAATTGATGGTTTTGTAATTACAGCGATGATCGTATTTTATTATTGTAAATTGTACAGTGTATAAACTAGATTTAACTGAGCTGGTTTTGTACTAATAAGAGCCCACCGAGGATGGAAAATAATTATGAAACTAATCCTATATTATTTTTACAATTTTTTTTCCTATATTTTATAGAAACTTCCACTAAACCCTCTTAAGAGCAAGTCTCATCTTTGAAAAACTTTTCAATAATATTGATTTTCTACGAATGAAAAGTGAAGGAATTTATATTATTACATTTCAATAACATATGTAGGTTTTATGAGAACAAATCCATCTTAGATGCATTTAGTGTACCTTCGTATGTATTGTATTATATATTTTCCGGTTCAATAAAATTGGCAATAATGATTTTATTCATATATGATAGTATTTCAGTAAACATAAAATCGTGTAAAGTGACGTTTCGATTATATACATTTAGTGTGAGCGTTCCAAGCTTTCCAAAATTCTTGTTAATTGCTCATTTGTATTCGATCTGTATCTTAGAACAAATTTATCATTAAAACGACTGTCCTTAAAATGTATGTTCATTTTTTATCAAAGATTTTAAACGATTATTACAAATTATATCGTAATTAAGTACAAAGTAAATTCGTTGCCTAAAATGTTCTTAAGCAATTACTATTTTTTCAAATATTATATACCCATTTAGTCATCAAATCTTACAAGACAAACACGCTACATTTTTACCGTGATTTAATTGCCACCCCGGTTAAATCGCCTGAATTGTAAATTGTCGTCGGTTATTAAATGTATAATACGTCACTCTTGACCCATAAACAAGTTCGCGGGTAATTGGGCCCTCTGCGTTGCGCCGAGGCCCATCCAGAGCCGGCGGTGAGGGCCCCCGACGGTCAATAAGGCGAATCCCGTTCGCTTTTCATAGAAAACTGTACGCAGTATAATTGCATGGATTTTTTGTCGATGAGGCTAATCAAAAAAGTTGTCCGCGTCAAGCACCGTCGGGGCCGTATTCGAAATTTAATCGTGTTGTTTTTTGTATGCCTAATTTAAAAAAAAAACATTGACAGTAAAACGCGTAATGTCCATTTTTAGATTGATGGAATTTTTTAAGTGAAGTTTGTAGAAGAAGGTGAAAAGGTGAGTAGTGATAAAAACTTATTTAATTTACTTTTATGTAGAGCGGTCTAGCGCGGAGAGGAAAGGGATGTTTTTAATTTGTTTGTTTGAGACCTTTAAATTTTACAAACATAAATGCTGCCAGATCTGAGCTGTTCATTTTGAAGCACTATATATCATAGTAATTTTACTTATCATACTACACTTTGCCAACACATAAACATACTTGATATATAAGCATAGAAAGTATAATTTTTTTATAAAACATAATTCAATTTTAATAGTAATAAACTATTTAATATTATCATTAAATCATAATATTTTTACATTTAATAAAATATTGTCGTGAGTATTAAAAACTGAATCCTAATACATACAGTTTTCCGTTAAAGCATTGTGGGGGCAATACAACGTTGGCAACGCTGCGGCGGCGACGATAGGAAAGATAATTGCTTGGCGACGCGACGGAAGGACGTATTCTATATTTGTATCCAAAAAAATGTGTAATGGACACAGATTTCTGCCGAACATCTGAGAGATTATAGAAAAGATTGTAAGGGTCCTGGCGAATCAATTTTCCGATTAAAAAATAAAATTGGTTCAATGGTCAGTGGAAAACCACATAATAAATTAATTTTAATTATTATCCAAAATCTCGAGTACTGACTACGATAAAGTTTACACAGAACAATCAAGTATAAGCACTGCACATTGAGAAGAAGGCATAATAATGCAAAATAAAACTGCTCTGGTTGAACATTATTGTGAAGAAGACCATTAGATTAATTTTAATATTCATGTTTTCGGATTTTGAACGTACAACAAAATCATAACACATGTAAACAAACTCATTAACACACGCACAAGTGCCGCTAGTTGTGCAAACGGAGATTAATTAATGTCATTAGTGCTGACCCATTGCAAGTGCATCGTTATACTACTAGTTCTATATAGGACGACAGCGGCATACTTTGAATTTGTGATCATGACAGGTCCACCATAGCCTAAATATCGAAAGTAAGTTTCAATTGTGATGAAACCCGATTATCAAAAAAATGTATATAAAATATTAAATAGCATTCTAGTGCATCTTAAGCAGGCGCGTGCGTTGAGATACTTTCTCTTTCGCTCGCTCGCGTGTGAAGTGACGAGAGTGAGTGAGAGATAAGGGCGTGCGTTCCGTATATCTCACCATACGCGCCTGATCTTCAGTTAAATACTTGTCAGAAGCAAAAAACAAAATAGGTGATTAAATATGTGAGAACATTTATTATTCTCAGCGTACAATTGTTACCACACAAAATATAAATTATTAATATATCTCTAAATGTATACATTTACTAATATTTAGAATAGTTTTATTTAAAACTTATTCAGAAAACTTTTTCGGTTTAGACCGAAAATAAAAAATGTGATAACGATAATAATTTATAAATAGTATGTTTCGACGAAATTACCTCTACAGTATAATTTTATTTTAATATGTATTTGTTGGCCTCCCAGTCCGCTCCTGCGGTTGTTTGTTAGGTTCTCGAGCGGAGTCGAGTGTGTGGCTCCTGGAGGGACCTAATTTATTTAATTGGGGCCAAATCTCTCATTATATGGCGCAGAGGCGGACGGCTGCCATCTTAGGACCCCGCAACACCGCAGGGGCTCCTCACCCGTTTATAGTGGCCATTATTCGGCTTTTTATACATTTCTCTTTTTTTCTGCAAACAGAAAAAAAAACTTTTGACAAAATTTTATACTCGCCTAATTGCCAATCAAAAATTTCCACGGCGGAAAGCGCGCTTTTTTGCAACTGACCAAACCTTCGTATAACGAACGTCGCGAGATTTTTCATATGGTGATATACCTACATACATTTTTTATGAAACATACATACTATATGAATATTTATTAAAAACGTATGATCATTTTATTTATAATTAAACTATCAACATTTCATACACTTACATTAGTGAAGTAAATTTGCTAATATTATTCATATTAATCGTTTTCTTTTGAATTCAATATTTCATAGTGATATTTCATATATAATATTTCATGGGTGATAACATTGAAGAAGTTGTGAGTAATTTGAATGATGAATTAGGTGTGTTAGAGATATGGTTAAAGAATAATGTACTTAAATTAAATGAGAATAAAACTAAATGTATGTTTATTAATTATAAAAATGTGTTAGATGATAGTACCAAAATAGTAATAAATAACTCTAATATAGAAATAGTGGATAATATAAAATATTTAGGAGTAATTGTTGATACAAAATTAAACTTTAAAGAACATTGTAATTACATATTAAAAAAAATTAGTAGAAAAATAGGTTTATTATCTAGATTAAGAAATATATTAAGTATAAATACAAAAAAATTAATTTACAATAGTATAATATTGCCCCATTTTAATTATTGTGCAACACTATTAAATATGTTGAATAAATTAGATAAACAAATGTTGCAAAAATTACAAAATAGGGCAATGAGAGTAATCTTAAATAAAAATAGATTAACTAATTGTAAAAGTATGATTGATAGATTAGAATGGTTGAATGTTCAAGAAATATTGAGTATGAATGTTTTAGTATTTATATATAAGTTAGAAAATAATATGTTACCACACTATTTTAATAAGTATTTAATAAGAAATAAAGATGTACATAAATATAATACTAGAAATAGAGAAAATTTAAAGATAATTAAGTATAAGAAAACGAGTACGGCTAGGGGAATTATGTACGGAGGTTTTAATTTATATAATAGTCTTCCAAGAGAAATCCGAAACAGCAAAAATATAACGGGTTTTATAAATGGAATAAAAAAACACCTTCGTACATATAGAAATAAAATATTATAATATTAAGTCTTTATTATTGTATATTTTTTCTTTCTGTTATGTATTTTTTATATATTTTTATATATGTTTACTAAATTTGTTAGATGTAAAGATTAGCTATTAAGCTAAATAAATTAATAAAATAAATAAATAAATTAATAAAATAAATAAATAAATAAATAAATAGTCAGAAATATATTTAAAATAAATAGCAAATAGAGTCAATAAATTGATGCATATTAACTCAATACATAGTTTGTGATAACCTAAATATAGTAAATAAAATAAGAAAGCAAAAAAAGTAAAAAAAAAAACACGAAAACTTTCTTAAAAATGGATACTATTATATATGTACATATATCCTAATATCACAAGTAAAATGCTGTAGTTAACAATTAGCAAAATAGAATTACTAGTTTTGATTTGATACATATAGTGTTGCTTATATTCCACGGTTAAAAAAAATTAGGTAAATATAATACTTTTTTTCCCAAAAGTTAAGCCAACATCAATCGCTATTGAGTGGGAATTTTCAATAGCAGGAACAATCAAGACAAAGTTAAGAAGCAATTGAAAATTTAATTTTTTTAATAAATTGTTATTTTTAAAATGCAATAAATGTGCAGCAAATAAATCAACTCGTTTTTTAAAAATAATTACCTATTCATGTATAATGTTTAAGAATTTTAACCCTTTGGAGTGTGACTTCGCAGCCAGTAAGACGCAGGTGGAAACTAGTGAGAATTTTATTAGATTAAATTACATATTGCGACAGACTATGAATGGCGAGATGTTTTTTCCGAACAGTGGTAGAGATCCTGGCGCAGGGATGATGTCCGTGGGAGATCCTCAGGGATCTTTTATGTGGCAGTGACAGTGTCTTGCTGCGATGATCGAGTCTCAGGTGGGGACACGTATGCCAGGCGGGGTGAATATGCTAATCTCTTCGAGTGTCTTCCGGAGTCTGCCAGGTGACTGCGTTCTCCTCACTGTAATCCAAGCTTAGGTATTCAAGACTGCAAATCTTGCTCAGCAATCACAATCATCCAGCCAATTGCTGCACTCGTTTCTTAGAACAACGAAATAAATATACGCCTTTAGAAAGTGACTTTTGCTTGATGGATATCTCCAAAGTCGAAGAATTGTGTAATGGAATGTTTTGGCCTTACGGTACTATTTGTCTTCACGTGATATATTGTTTCTCGTGACCGTTTCATAAGAAAGAAATATTCATTAAATGCACCGGAGAATCCTTGCATGTAATTCATGAGGGAACCCTTTAGTTCTAATCGTAACGAGAGCCTTAAGTAATAGCACTATTGTTAAATAATCACTTTAAGTTACAGTAATTACGCGAGTTTCAAGAATAATTTCCCACACAAACGAGAGCATGTGTGGTCCCCACAAATGTGATTAATTTTTTTAATAATATTTTATATTAGAAACTATTTGAATATATATTAATATTTTTAGTTTTATTATTCGATATACAAATTGTTTGTGATATCAAATAATTGAAATCTCTAATCACAATGTAGTAATTTCCATTATTTGTGGGTAATAATATCAACTAACTTTCCTTTTTAGTAAAACTCGCTCAATTATACCGCTTTTTATTCTAAGTAAAGTCAAAACTACACTAATGTTATTGAATTGAAAGAGGGAAAGTAAGGAAGATGTGAATTTGTATATGCACAAAATAAAATTATAGCCATTATTAAATACTTTTTTAGCCGCGAATGCCTTCTCAGAACATTGCACAATGATCTCTATGTTTCTTGTATTATTACTGATTAAGAAAATTCGTCAATTAAGTGCATGATACATCATAAACGTTAATTTGTAATATTTACTTCACCGAATCGTTATTTTTTTTTTCTTATTATGTGCCCACTATTTTCCGTCGACTTTTTTTCTCTCACGGAATCATTTTTAATAAGGCACGATTTTCGACGAAAGGCCGAACGAAAAAAAGAGCACATCCATAAGAACAACAACGTCCCGAATTTGGTTCCTTTATTAAAAGTACGAAGTTGCCTTCGCGAGCGAGAGACGCAGTTAATTAAGCAAAGCCCGGCCGGTTTCCCACGTTAACTTATCGCTCATTATTATTGGCCTATTAAAGTCGGTGCGCCCTGGGCTCGTAATTAACGAATGTCTTCGGAAAACAATTTATTTCGTGCTGCATTTGCAGAAATTAATTGGGCCAAAGGTATCCGCTAAACTTGTTTGGCCAATTAACGGCGAGTAATGAACAATACGTTCGTGCGGTGCGCCCATTTACCGGCCGACTTATTATTAAGGCCCTTCCAGATTGCAGCCAGCCTTAATGAGCCAAAAATTAAAAAAAGCTTTTCATTCATATTTATTTTTTATTTCATTTTCAATGGACTGAATAGTTCGATTCGGGCAATTATTTCACCATAGACAAATAAGTTTAATATATTTCGTAGAACATTAATATTAAAGAGTGACCAAAGATTTCGTTTTGATTGATAAAAAATATACGACCATTATAGTGTGTGTTGATAGATATTATACATACAATATAAATTATTTTTTAATAGTTTAAAAAATGACTTCCGTTATTTTACAATAGAATAATGTGATTCGATATTTTATGATTCAACGCAAGGAAAGTGAGGATCAACCTTGAAGAAAAGGTTTAGATAAATACATTCAACACTGCCGACATGACAAATTATCATTGAGTTATGAGAATATTCAAAACATATTTTATTCATAGTCAATCTGTTTCTAGGTTCATATGGTACAAATCCAGTTACTAAATGCATTGAAATAATTTAAGCTTCTCATTGAACATTTACTTAAAATGAAAAAATACTGAATCACTAACAAAAACCACCAAACAATCCTAGCTTTCGCTATACATCGGCACAATGCAAACAGGAAACCACGAAAGTTTGAGAGTTGCCGAAAAGCTCGCGGTTTGTCCGTCACGGGAGACACTAAGCTCGCGGTCGAGACAAAAGCTCCGGGTACGAAAGTTAATGGAGCGCTTTGTACCTTCGGCGGTGCTTAATGAACCCGTTCGCGGTCATCGATAAGTCCGGGACGACCGAAAACCAGAAATGGGATTATGCTTTGATTGGCTTTTTGCACACGCCGGCGACAAACCCACACACAAAACGACCGGCGACCGTTTTTGATGTTCACTACGCCTATACCGACATCGTCATAAGATTTATGCCCTTTTTGTACCGCCGCTGCTGAGGGCTCACTATTCGCCGGGTTTTCTCGTCGTTAATCGCATTATGAAAGGGCCGAAAGGGCATTCGATATTCTGCGGTCAATTATGTTATACTAAAATTTATGGTTTTAATTTTGTGTGTGCTTTGAAGATCTTAGCTCATGGTCATTATAAATACTCAATGATGCTACTTGTGGCAATGAAGTAGCAGTTGACTGTTGAAAATTTGTTTATTGATAGAGTTGTGACGATGATCAGATTAACAAAAACGAGTTTCTACAGAAAAATCGTCTTTAAAAGTGACCGATTTAAATGAAAATTATGGTCAAATGCAATATTAAAATATGAAACCAAAGATTTGAACTATAGTGGGATATTGGTTTACGAGCATAATTAGTTCCAGCAACGTGCTCATATTTCAAAACACTATATATAAAAGCAAATTTCCTTATTATAAATAATGAAAACTTAAGTTAATTCGTTCCAAATACAAAATTCATGTACATATATTTTTTTTATAAAAAAATAATTTAATTATTATTTATATTGGAATCACTATTGTTTATCACTCAATGCTTAACTTCAACTATGAACCTATTATATTCAGTGGCGTAGCTATGGGGGGCGGGCCGCCCCAGGCGGCACTACTTGGGGGCGGCATATTCGCGATGAGATCGTCTAGTGTGGTTCTTAACCCTGAATGCACTAAAACATATATAAATCCACGAATAACAAGAGCTTAATTATAACCAATTTATTATTTTACCCTGCCAAAAATGTATGGGAGGGCGTCAATTTTAAGGATCGCCCTGGGCGGCACGTACCCTAGCTACGCCACTGATTCTATTGCATCCTTTAACCGGGTACCCGGTTCGATTACTGGTAATTTTTGTCTACTATTATTATATACTGACAAAGTGATATAATTTACATTATATACGTATTTTGCTTAAGTAGTATTTAATTAAAAAATTAAAAAATAATAAAAAGAAAATTAAGGCTTTCAAACCGGTTAAAACCAAAACCGATTAACCGGTTTTACGGTAATTTAAAAAAAACGAAAGCGGCTTTTTTGACTCGGTTAACCGACTTTTTACGAATATTTTTAAATTAAATAAAGAATATTAATTTTTTTTCAAAAATTATAAAAAAGAAACGACAGCGATAAGACTACCGTTTCTCAGAAAAACCGTTCCAAAAAGAGTTTGTTTGGGTCAATTTTTTTTTGTGAAAGATTTGGCTTAATAAGTAATAACCTAATATGCGGTTAGCTACTTGAGGTTAATATTTAAATAACCAATATTCCTTAAATTATGTTGGAGATTAGAATTACCTCGTTTTTTTTTCTTAAAATGTAGTCATTTTCAAGTTAAAAATCGATCCCAAATTTCAATACGTGTAAAAAATGGATCTCACTACTTACTTTAGTTGTTGATTGTGTTATTGCAGTGGTTCTTAACCTTTTCAAAGTCACGGTGCACTTTTGATCATGGGAAAAAGTGGCGGTGCACCAGAATTAAGAGGTCGAAAAAAATATGTGGACATAATTTTTATTATGTATTTTAAAAAAATAATAGTTACATACAAAATTACATACAAATTTTTTAAATATTTTTTTAAATTAAATTATATAAAAAAGTTTAGTATTGAAAATAAATTTAGGTAGTTAATTTTGCCCTAGAACCAATTTTTAATTACGCGTTTTATTAAAAATATTTGTATTAATATTTAAAGGTGCTCTTTGGGTGGCAAATCTAAGTGGTGCATTTTCCCCCCTTTGTTTACCCAAAATGACGTTCCTGCTTAACATAATAGAATTTATATGATAAATCAAAAATTAATTGATGTGATACCTGAGCTTGTTGGCTTTTGCAGATATCAGAAATATTACGTCGAATATTTTATGTAGTTACCCTGAATTCTTCGTTTAAATTTTTTCTGTCTTTCTCGTTTTTTAGTTTTCATATTAGTTGTTGTTGAGAAATCAAGCTCACACAAATATGATGTTGAAAACTGTAACAAAATTTTTAGTGCCTTTATGTAAAGAAGTGAATATTCCTCTTGGACAGTAATCCAAAAATTCTTCATAGCTATTTCGGAAAATTTAATTTTTGGAGTACGATCAGTTGACAATGAGACTAATTTGATGATTTCGTATCCGGTCATAATTTTCTATATTTAAGAATGGAAAATAATGTGCAATTTTTTCTTCCAATAAAATTAAATGTTTTATTATTGCGGAAATAACTCCTTTGGGAATGTTTTCGTTAAATGAAGGAAACATATCTACTTTTTTTTCTATTATTCGATTTCTCGAAAGAGTTATTTTTTCTGAAATCCTGTCCATTTGTCAATGAATGTCATGAATTTTTCGTTATTTCCTTGAATACTTGTGTTAACGTTATTTAAGTAATTTAAAGTATCTGCTAAATATGCCACTTTAACATACCAATCATTATTCTGAAGACATTTTACAAAATCATCCATACCTTCATTTCGAAAAAAGATTAACAATTCATTCTTAAGTTCTATGAATCGGCATAAAACTTTACCCTTAGATGAACACCTGACTTCAGTGTGAAAAAGCAAACATTCGTACATAGCTTCCATAGAAATGCAAAGTTTTTTAAACATGCGTTTTTTTAAAGGTCTTGATTTTATGAAATTCACTATATTTACAACTTGATTTAGTACAGGTTTTAGTGTTTTCGAAACTAAAGATTCTCTATGGAAAAAAACAGTGCGTAAATATAATATTAGGTTTTCTTGTCTTTGCAAGGGTTACAAATTCTTTAAATGAGCCTACCATTGAAGGAGCACCATCCATACAAATTCCTACACATAACTCCCATGATATTTTAAATTGTTCTAAATATGAATAAATAAGATCAAAAACATCTTGTACTGTCGTATGCTCGGTAAGTTCTTTGCAGCATAGATATTGATTCACTATTTTGTTTTCATTTATGAAACGAACGAATCCTAGTATTTGTGCCTTACCGCTAATGTCAGTAGATTCGTCGACATGTAAAACAAAATATCGCTTGGAAAGTTTATCGTTAACTGTTTTCTCAGTATCATCCGACATATTTAATTTTTTTTTTATTGTATCGTTTGAAAGAGGAATTTTCATAATTTCTTTTTTGCTTCATCACCAAACATAATTTTTCCTACTTCACAATATGCAGGTAAAATTAGAGACTCTGCTATAGTATGTGGTTTTAATTGTACAGCAATCAATTCAGCAATCTTGTATGACGCTAGTTGTGCTTTATCGGAAATTTTAACAGTTTTTTCAAAATATTTCGCTTGTTTATTTTGCATGCTTAACAATCTTTTGAAGTAATCTTTACTTTTTGATGCAAGATCGGCGTGCTTCGTAGTGAAGTGGCGATTTAACTTGTCAGTATACATCGTGCTAATGGACAGTTTTTCTCCACATACAGCACATAGTGGAATGTGATATCCTTCCTCATTGATGCTAGTAAAACTGAAACGTAAATATTCTTCAGAATACTGTCCATTAATTTTTTTTATTTTACTGGATATATTTTCTTTTGTATGAGACGTATGATGTCTAGTAACATCTTCACTACTTCTTCCACTTGTACTCCCAGTGTCATTAATATTTTGTTCTGATTCACAATTTCGTTTGGTAATAAATTTATCCATTGTGGGGTATCACGACTATAATAAAATATAATTTGATTGAAACATTAAAATTTTACTATTTTGCGGAATTTTTGTTTTTACCAATTTTCTCGCGGTGCACTTGCAATAAGCTCGCGGTGCACTGGTGCACCGCGGTGCACCGGTTAAGAACCACTGTGTTATTGAGTTAAAGTTTGTTATGTTGCAACGTAAAATTTACAATAAATAAATAAAATCGTGACAAACGTTTTTTCAAAAAAATTTAATGACAAATGAATGCAAGTACATCACCGAGGTTATAATTATTTAAATAAGTACAATTAATGTTATGTATAAATATTACGAATAATTATTATTACTTTTTTATATATAAGGTATAGTAATGAGTAAAGGGTGATACTAATCTGCAGGAGCAGTCGAGAGCTTAATGAAGTTAAAAGCTTAAAGTTCATTCAAAATTAAACATATTTAGCGACAGTAAGGACAAACGTCTAATATATCTCATTATTATTACTCTTGCGAGCTTGTGGGCAACTGATTGAGACCTTTTTGGGGCTCGTCTATGGCCCGTGGCCGATAACGAGCGATCGCATCAGATCTTGCGGGCAAAAAGTGGTCTTTGTTGGCGCAAGAAGCCGGCGCGGCGTCCGCTCTCCGTTTGTTTATCGTCCTTTTTTCACTTTTAATAGGTGTCCTGTCGGAATACAAAGTGGATTTGGCTCACATGACTGTCGGTTCGGTAGCGCTAATCAAAACCGCGCACCCAGTACTAACGAGCCCACTCGGTCCGGCTTAACGAAAGGCATTTTATGCCCGGGATGCTTCCCGCATGCTTGACCTTGAGACTTCGTCGCCAAGATCCTGGCCTATCAGGTCTCAGATACTGAATTGGGGATTATTGCTCTGAATATGGTCACATACAGTTTTTAAAGCAATTAGCATAACTCAAAATAAATAAAAATGTTATAGATCATTTAGCATTAGAAACAAAAACAAGACTAAATATTGTGTTTTAGTTTCAGTTGTAGAAGAAACTGAAGCAAACGTTTAAAATATAAATTAAACTTTTAATATAGATTTAGATTTTTTTTTCAGTAAAAATATAGATTTTTCCGTATTCTCCAGGGACGTCATTTCTGTTTTTCCAGGGGGGGCAAAAGATGGCCATTCAGTGGTCGTTTTTTTAATATTTTTATTTCGTTAAAATTCATAGTATTTTATTAAATGACATGCATTTTTCTAGGAAAATTCAAGGGGGTGTTTCCGATAAGAATCCACAGCAAAAGCAATAAAATCGTGCCGTCGCAGTGGAAACACTCGGTTATTTAGCCTTCATATAACAATATAGCATGTTTATAACAATATTACGACTTACAATAAGTAAGCATATCTAAACCGAATTTTGACCAATAATTCTCAGAAGTCAAAAATCCAAGCCAAAAGCAATAAAATCGTGCCGTCGCAGTGGAAGCGCTCGGTTGTCTAGCGTTCATATTCAGACCGCTTATAATAATACTACTACTTGCAATAAGTGAGAATCGAATGAAGCATATCAAAACCAAATTTTGCCCAATAGGAGAGCACAAAGAACAATTATCATTACTCAGAAGGCAAAAATCTACGTCAAAAGCAATAAAATTTTGCCGTCATAGTGGAAAAACTTAGTTATCTTGCGTTAATATTAAGACTTTTATAACAATATAACCAATATAATCGAATTTTGCTCAAAAGCAGGGCGCAAAAAACAACTATCCCTTCTCAGAAGTCAAAAATGCACGTCAATCGTGCCATTGCCGTCACGATTTTATTGCTTTTGACGTGAATTTTTGACTTCTGAGAAGTGATAATTGTTTTTGCGCCCTGCTTTTGGGCAAAATTCGGTTTGAATATACTTTGATCAGCTCTCTTATATCAGAAGAGCGTAATAATATCGGTAAGGATAGCTATCATATTTTTAAGACATAGTGTACTATCCAAGTGCAGACAAACTATGGAACTTGAATGTTTCTGAACCCTAAGGGGTGTGACTTCGCATCTAGAAAATCGCCGTTGAACTGGTAATAATTTATTATATATTACTGTAGTGGGTGAGTAATACTCACTGAGTATCGTTATTCTCCGAGCGGTGGTAAAGAAGCTGGCGGAGGGATGATGTCCGGTGGAAAGTCCTCAATGGTCTTGTAGTTGTGGCAGCGACGGTGTAGTTGAGGTTAGTTCCTCTCTGCTGCGGCGATCGTATGATGGAGTCTCTCCTCATTGGAAGCCAGCCTTAAGTAACAAAGGTTACAAACAGGGCTGTAGAGTCGTTAAAAAAAACACGACTCCGACTCCGATTCCGATATTTACCAACAACACGACTCCACTCCGACTCCGACTCCGACAAAAAAGTTTAATTTTATCAGGTATTTTTGGTGTTTTTCTACACGTTTAATATTCATACGCTATACTATTATTATTATGCAATTAAAATTTCATAATTTAAAAAAATTCATTTTATAGAAAAAATGGTCGGAGTCGCTCATTTCTCACTCCAACTCCGGTCAAAACACCACGACTCCACGACTCCGACTCCGACTCCGACTCCACATCCCTGATTACAAACCTCGCTGACGAATCACAACCATGCAGCGACTGTTGCACTCGTTTCTTCGACCAACGAAATATGCCCACGCCTCTAGAAAGTGACATATGCTTGCTGGACATCCTTCCGAGGTCGAATGATGCAACGGGAATATTGTGACTTTACGATGCTTTTTATCGGCTGGTGATATATTGTTTTCAATACCTGTTTCGCAACAAAGAAATATTAGTTCAATGCATCGGAGAGTATTAACGCGTTATTTACGTGTCTTTAATTAAATGACATATTTTTTCGGGCCAACTTCAAGGGGGGAGGAATCTCCCCATCAATAAAAATTTAAATTAAAAACACTAAGGTCCATATGGGATTCAAAACCAAGTCTTTCATGCAAATAGTTAGCCACTTGTGTCCAGGGCTTCGAACCGTAACTGAATAGAAAACCTGAAACCGGAAAAACCCGTCATTTTTGTCGGTTGAACTGAAAAAATATCGGTTTATTTCGGTTCGGTACATGTTCAAATATGCAGTCACAAAAATTGCAAAAGTACAACATTTTAAAAATATTTGGAACAAATTCAATTTCAATCACAAACGAACAAGAACTATCATCTAGTAAAATGTCCGGTGAAAATGAGTACGATTTAGAAGATTTTTTAAAGTAAAGAATTTCCAATAGAAACATAGATTTCCTATTTCTATAGACGTGGACATTACGTTCATTACGAATGACTTTAACCACGTACAAATAATACACAGAAAAAAACGTATTTTAAGATTTTGGGGGAAAATAAAAATACATATCCTCATTTATACAAAATTGCAATTGTGGTTTTAGGAGCTTCAGCAACACAATTTACTGCTGAAAGGGGCTGCTCTTGTTTTAAGTTTATTCTACGAGACAATATAAATATTTTAAATGATAATGCATTAAAATATATTTTAATAATTAGAGGTAATTACGAATTTGTTTCGTTTAACGAATCATATTTATTATCATATATTATGTAATTATAGTTGTAATTTTTATACCTCTAATTAATTATTATTATTTATATTATATAATTGTATCATGTAGTATGCTTATTAGAAAAGAAGGAATAAAATGTTTTAAATTATGGTAAAAAATATTTTCTTAATACAATCAAAAACATCACTCAGGGCTGAAAGAAAACCGAACAATAACTGACGTTTTACATTGAATATTACAAAGTTTAAAGTGATTGTAGAATAAGAGTAATATCATAAAGTTATAATCAGAAATGAATCGACGAATTTGTATAGAATGATGTGTATATTAATAAATAATTTAATATACACATAATACGTATGAGGTTTATGTCGGCGGAACAAGCATCGCGCAAGAGATATTACAGCCGCTAATTACCGAGAACACAATCGCACCATTGTTCGTCCAGGTAACACAACACAATGTTAAGGAAAATACGTACAAAATGATGGCAACACCGAACAATGACGGCACGAATCTCTGAAACGGGGAACAGATCGGTTGCCATGCTGAGTCCAATTAACCACATTTGCCAACGTTCGATCAAAACGATGTTTTTGCTAATTAATTCGACGAAACACGCGCACTTGTAATAAGAACGAATGATAAATTAAGCAAATATATAGGGGACGAATCGGATCATGTATGTGAGGGGTAAATTTAAAAACCAGATTTTTCTTCGGACTGTATGTGAGGGGAAAGATTAAGAAGCAACGATTTTTATACTTTATTATAAGTTACAAAAAAATTGTAGTGAATTATGCGTCTTTTTAAAGTAACATATATTTTTAATGATAAATAATTGCAATTGTTTTATGTGCTTATTTTTGCATGGTAAAGGTTTTTATAATAATAGTTGTAAAACAATTAATGGTAAAAATACTTTAAGATAAGTAGTACAAATTAGGCCCTACCCCACTGACAAGCAATTTGTGAACACTTAGTCGTTTGTTCTGCGATACAAGAATTACTTTAACTTGTGTGAAAAAAATACTCTAAGCGGGGTTATAAAAAGTTTTGTTGGGGGCTGATTTATTTAGCCACAAAACAAGGTGCTCTAGTAACACTAATGTTACAGCGACGAGGGCAACGTTCATTCTTTGGTAGACGAAGATAGAAGGACGACTTCCGGTGGAGCCTCGTCCGCCAATCATATGTATTATTTGCAATAACAATTACTATCTAAAACAACAAATAATTAAATGTTTGTGACGCATATTTAAATAGTAGTGAAAGATTTTGGTAATCGGAAAACAATATATTGGTTAAATTGCTGATTCAGAGTAATTGAGTATTGGCTATATCATATCTGAATGGCAAATAAAAACGTGTATATAATATCAGAAAAATAGTGAATATGTATGTACATTTAAAAGTAAATAAATATAAGAATTGCTGTTTCAAAATTTTGATCTATTTCAATAAACATACACGTAGTTGATAAACATATAATTTCATTATTTTGGTGAATTTGGTGGTGGCCTCAATATGTCAACCGATTTTTTATTTTTCTTAGTGTCGACAACAAGCAATTTCTTCGGCTTCGAATTAATGGGATGGTACAGTTTGAAATCATTAGGAAGCTCTTCATCGTCGTACAATCTTTTGGAAAAATACACCCTCCTGATCCTCGTATTAGCATTGATTCTTATCCTGCAAGTCTCTATATATTGAGTTCCATAAACCTTCGTGTTAAATTCGCTCAGATTGAAGTGTATCTGATTCCACCCATCGGACAAACAGAAAGGTATGGAAGTAGATAGGGTGCTTACGTTTGTTTTCGAATTAAAATTTCCAACCCTGTACCTCCTGATCATGTTGCTGGCGTCTAGTACAGTCACCTCAAAAGAAAAGTATCTCTTCATGTTCTTGACGATCATCACCAAGAAGGGCAGCCTAATTCCTAGAGTTTGCTTCGGGTCTTTGGGGCACTCTATGTAGCATGTGGATATGTTTGCCCCACTCAGTTCAAAAACTCGAGATTTGATTTCTTCGTCTGTAACCATCTTCACCCGGCCGTTGATTGCTTTCTTATCCCATATTTCCATTGGGTCACTGCCTAAACTATGAAATAATGATAGTATACCATTGCAAAACGTATTTCGGAACATTTTTTGCGACGTATAAAAAAATAGTGAACTAATATGAAATGATAATATCAAACAAGTTACAACAATTGAATAGGAAATCTTTTTTTTTGTTTTTTTTTTTATATATATTAATATAGAATAACATCTTGATTTTTGAGCAACTATAAGTAAAAAATAAAATAGAAAGAATATGAGATTCAGCTTTGGCCAAAATAGTGCAGTTCCCTAATAAATTGGCCCTTAATAATTTAGGCAAATAAAAATAAAATCACTATCATGTTTCTTTACCCATATTTATACCATATTTTTTGTAATTTATAACCCTTTTATTTTTTTAATTTCAGCTGCAATTTATTTTTTAAATTATGATGAAGATAAATTACACCATTACATCTACAATTTTCCGCAGCTCAACTTAAAGTTCTTAGTTGAGTTGAACTTTATTTTCCTTTAAAATACAGGGTGGTCCAAGAGTTTTTGCAATTTTTAAATCGCTTCTGAGCGGGAATCGCGCGAAACAGGGGCGCGCATGTGCGCGAGAGCTTGGTCCTTGGAAATTTAGTCGCAATGGAGCGCTTCATGGTGGAACAAGTCGCGTTCTGCTTAAAACAATTTTACAAAAACAACGATGTTTTGCGCTGATTACCGACTACACAGTGTGAAACAATGTCCGAGTGTTAATTTAATTAAATCGTGATTCAGGAAGTTTGAAGAAAACGATTCAACGGTTTTGAAAACTCAGGTGGCAATTCTGTTACGTTAATTTTGAAGATTATGTTAAGATACTAAGAGGTTTTATTCAGCCGCAATTCCAGATTTTTTTATGATACGATCAGAGGATATGAATGCAGAAATATGGGGCAAGGTAGTGAAGGAAATGTTTCGTAACAAACTGACATCAATCATGCATCTGCCAATTATATGTATATGAACAATTTTCAAGAATAGTGGAAGGCTTGGAAGACTAACGACTTTTAGTCCTGTGAATAGCAAAAAGCATTTAGCCGAACGTATTTAGACTTTTTTTATAATAAGTGGAGAAATTTTTAGGTACCTCTACTGCCACGCGACCATAGACCTTAACATTTTTTACTCCATATCTGACGGTATGTAAGAAACAATCGCAATATAATAATGTTACTAACAATGTATCACTTGGGACTAGGTTATAAGTAAATCATTTTCTTATATCTGCATTGTATGATTTTAACTAAAATAGTGATTCTAAAGTATTATAAATAAATTAATAATATAAAGGAGCAGATAGCAGAAAATTAAGACATAACAAATTAAAAATAGGTACCTAAGCAGAAAAAACTGCAAACTTATTTTTATTAGATCAGATTAACAGTTAAAATTGCATATTAAATTATTTTTGTTAGATTATGCACTATTTAAACAGGTGAGGTCTTCAATCGATATGATATTGTATTTTTTTACTATTGGTTCATAAATGTAGAATAAATTATAGGTTTTAAGATAGAGCGACAGAATACGTTTAAATTCTTTAGGCGGCCCTTGGTTTTCCATTTTTTTAATATTGTTATTAGACTGAAAACAGATAAATAAAATATATTATTTTATGGATAATTTAATTGGGAAATATGTATCAAAATTAATTACTACGTTAAATTAATTACGCTAATTGGTTTGATATTTGTTATTACTATATTCTTCTTATTTCTTTATATAAAAATAATATACATAGCTTCTTGTTTATAATTAAAACATTCTTTTTTATTAATTAGATTATCCTTACTTAATAATTTTATATTCAATTAAATAATACATACATACACCTACAGTCTTCAACGAATTTCAAACGACATTTTGGTGTGAGCATTCTGAGTTGACACTCACAACATTCATTAACAACCTCGATCCTGGCTCATTAATACTAGCCCTAAGGCCATGCTCCTTCGATTCGATATGCACACTTTCCCCTTTTCGCGTTTGCCAAGGGTCCACAACGGAATCAAATTCGAGGGCACTCCAATTCACTTTATTTATCTCTCGCGGAGAGCATCGTTCTTACCTTGAGAGTGCTTTCTTCATGACCAAATTTCATAGTAAAATATGTATGTATCTCATAATATATACGTATAAACCAAATACCAATCGAAGCCCTTCATCATAATTGGATACATAACGATGGATGTACAGTGTGACGCGAAAATTATTAACCTATTTCAAAATTCGCAATACAAACTTGATTACTGTGTTTGTGTTACATAAATAAATACCCTTCTTTATCCACCATTCAGTAGCTTTGTTTTGAATTAAATTCAAAGCACAGTTGTATATTTTATTGTTAAGCTTGGTTTTGATGGCATTAATGTTGTAAGACACGATTCTGTCTATATATTTATTGATCAACTTTTAGAAATGTCATTCTGGAGAATTAACCTAAACCTGCTATCTGCTATAAAGTACATGCAATTCAAAAAAGTATTCTACTTTTATAACTATATAGTAACTAGTTCTTATTTTTGCTCCTTGATGTTTTACTGTTGTCGTTTTTAATTGTATAATTTTCAGTCTAAAATTATCTTTAGAATTCTGAATAAATATTGCGTAACGTTTAAGAAATCAGAAGCAGTAGTTATATCATTTTATGATAGAGTGATTAGATATTCGTCAATACAACCCACGGTTTTTATCAAGGCATCTTGTCAATGTGATATAATCATTTCAGTTATTTTATATGTAGTATTTTCCATGATATTTTGATTTTAATCAATAATAATTTACTTTATTATGTCATAGTGCTTTCTGGCCACTCTGCTAAAGACGCTGAGTGCTTTTCTGAATTAATTTAATTAGGACACGTCAATCTTTTCGTGCTTATGCGACGCGAACGCATTCATCCTATTCATCCATCCATTATTTATAATAATGATCGGCCGGTGGCCGCCTAAAAAGTGTCAAGAACTCCCCGATTTGGGAAAGGAATTGCCATTGTATCCTACCAACCCTCCTTAGCAGGACAAATGTATGCTTTGGCATTTTATCCGATTTCGAGAGGGCCCATTAGCGCTCCTCCGAAGCCCTCCGTTGTGATTTTTTTTCGTATATGGAAGTTCGCCTCGCGCGCATTAGAAATCGAAATGGGTATTTAATAAACCTTTCGGATTTAATGATTTCTATAAAAGTCACAATTTTAACAAGTTTTGAGAAGTTTTATTATATTTTTTATGTAGAAGTTGCGTTAGTTAGAATAAATATTTATTTACTTGATGGAATTAGCTCTTAAAAATATAAATCTCAGATTATTTTTATATTAAATTTATCAATTATTTTAATTTTTATTTTAAAATAGAAGCTAATAATTGAGGGTGTTGCGCGAACAACAATAAGTGGCGATTTTGGGGGATTCAAAATTGATACACAAAATATGGATCATAACATTTTTTTAGGTAATAAATAATTAATATATGTACCAATGTTTTGATGATTGTGCAATAGTTTTAATCACGTTCACATACAGTTTGTATATTTATGTTATGTATACGTGAAATTTCTATCTATGTCTTCTATTCGAAGGATCCAGTCATTTTCGAAGCGAGTTAAACTTTAGATTCCTAACATCGAGCTAAACCAGAGTGATGTAAAGAGGGAAGCGGTTGCTTCTTCGGCCTTTTCATTCCGTCATTGATCGGTTTCAAGTCTGAAAAAACTCAGTGAGTCCAACAGTGGCGTAGCTAGGGTATGTGCCGCCCAGGACGATCCTCAAAATTGCCACCCCCCCCCCCATATATTTTTTACAGGGTCATAAAATCAGCATTTCTGAAAATAATAAATTGGTTATTGATAAGTTCTTGTTATTCGTGGATTTATATATGTTTTGGTACATTCAGGGTTAAGAACCACACTAGACGATCCCATCGCGAATATGCCGCCCCCAAGCTAGTGCCGCCTGGGGCGGCCAGCCCCCTCCGCCCCCCCACAGCTACGCCACTGGAGTCCAAGCTGGAGAGTTTTAATTGAAGTATGATTGGGTAAGAGATTCATACTTTAAAACTTCTGCTCATCCTAAGAACTTATCTTGGAGATAATAAGGAAAACTTCGTTGGCTGCAGTTCGGTCGTACATCCAAGAAGAAATTCACTGACATATCCTTAGATTAATTCTGGATTTCTGTGAAAGAAAAATATCTTATCAACAATGCGTTTTCAACTTCTTATCTGTGTAAGCAAACTTTTTACTTTTAACAAGTATTAGGAGCAAAGGCGAAAATATTTTATTTACAAAAAACACACATACGTCATATAAAAATGTAAAAAAAAGGACGTGAGCTCCAAACGTGCCCCAACTTCGATATATATAAAAAGTTTCCTGCAAAATAATTTATATTTGTCATATTTTTTATCATAACAAAATGTTGATATCATACTTACATTATATAATCTGACATATTTTATATGAACTATAAATAATGAAAATTTGTTATTATTGTTTTTATAATAAATAATAATTTAAAATATAAATGTATAAAGTACTTACTTCCTAACTGCAATAATCTTCGTCTGATTCCGATTCGAACATTTCAATCACGTTTTCCTCATCTGAGAGAAATTCAACACCACTCAAGTAATCGAGATCCGAATCATCGGAATCATTATATCTTTCGGCCATCGCTATAAATATTATTTAAAGTAAAGTTAGTTTATATTAAAATTATTTAACGAATTGAAAATATTAAATATACTTGTTAAGTCTAAAAATAACTGAGAAGCGCATGAATATTCTTCGATTCGACGTAAATATCCCGATGACAGGCAGACAAATACGACGCACGTTTGAAACGCCGTCTGATGCGTGCGTCAGAGGCACTTTAACCTAGCTCTCTCGCTCTGTCACACGCACTTGTGCATCTCGCTGGTACACGTACAAGCAAATCCGTGCGAGAGAAAGGGGGATATACTCACCCAACTCTCTTGCAAAATTCTCTGAAAAGTGGTATAAGTAGCATGGGCGCGTGAAAGTTAAACATGAACAGATCGCGAGGCAGCAATTTCGCATTCCGAAATAGTGCGCCGGTTCATATTGCAGCCATTGCTGAGGCGACCTTAGGGAAATTGATTATCTGGGCTTGTATGTTATCATCCCTAAGAAAAAAATTATAGATAGACTTATGGGTATGTAGATCATTTATATATGTATCTCAAATGTAATTAAAATAAAAGCAGATAATAAAATGGGTTGGCCAATGTTCATGCTGTCGTGAATTTTCTGCACTACAAAAAATTAGAACCAGAGGGTACGTTGTTTGCGATCCATTAAATATAATTGGAACGGCGACCTTGTGAGGTCGCAGTTTGTCGATTGGATCGGCGAAAATCGGCAAAGGGCATTAAGTCAGCGTGGCAGACGTCCGCCGCCAATTAAGTTGGCAAAAAGCGGATTCGCACGCATCCTCCATTGTGTCACAGGCTCGTTACGACCTATTTTCGTCGACGATGCCCATTAAATCACTCAATCGTCCCGCGAAGCTTCTGCGGTGACTGACACACTCCCTACGGGAAAAAAGTGAATTAACACGGGACCATGTCGGGAGATGGCGTGCTCGCCGACGTATACACATCATTATCATTCCGGTAACGAGGCGAAACCGCTTTGCATACACCTTTCGAGACTATCTATGTATCTATGTACACATGAGACACGAGGTTCGTGCGTTTTGTCAAATGGAGGCACGCGAGACCTTAAATAGGCCAAGTTATAATGGTTACGAAGAGAGGAACTCCTAAAAAGATTTTTAGATGAAAACTAAATTCCTTAAACCTAGACTGGATGGAATTAAGAGTGTGAGTCATAAGATTAGTTATTAATAAATCGATCCCCTTGAGGGTAAATTTTTTAATTCTGTTTTTGGCTGAAAATGTAATAAATAAAAAATAATAATATAAGAATTGAATAGACGGAGATCATCCAAAACTTTATATGTTCAATTCCTTAGAGACAATTTTATTACTGATTATAATACTAAATAAATAATTGCCCCCAAACTATATACTTAATGCTTTGTCAAACAGAGAGCGAAGCGAAGGCGTGGCGAGGCGTTTTTATTTTATAACACGCCTCGGAACGCTATGCGTTCGCTTTTCTGTGTGACGAGACTCGAAGGACTCGGTGTATTACAAAATAAAAACGCCTCGCCACGCCTTTGCTTCGCTCTCTGTTTGGAAAGGCCTTTCATGATATCATCCAGGTAGACAAACGTTTCTCAACTTCAAGTAAACTGGCATATAAACAAATAATATGCGGCAAAGAAACGTTATTTTTAAGAAAATTGTGTTAATAAAATTTACTTATAGTGTTTTTTTAAAGGTGTAGAACTTTAAAATGAAATAGACGAGTTTTTAGATTTTAATTACTAAATTTTGTATATTTTTTCATGTACATTGAGAATAGATTATTTATTTATACCTTTACATACATATGTATATAAGATTCGTTGCTCACAAACGAAACAAGTGATAATGATGTATCTGTTCACCTCCAAGCCGCCAACCCTTGTCGCCACCCTCCCTGAGGGGATGGCAAGCGTGGACTACTTCTTATTGAACTAATTTCGACGAAAATTCGGTTTGGAAACTGCTTGTATCAAATCATGACGTGTTCGTAATATAACAATTACTTCGTAATGATCTGTGAAGTAAAAATTGTTTCATAACAAAAACTAAAATTATGTTAATAAAAATGAAATACGTTTTAAATATATTTATTCTATAAATTATACACATTTTCTTCTAATAAATATTTTTCTAACCATTAGCTGCATGGTACACACGAAAGCTTCAATTTTATAAATGTATAACAATATTGCACTTTTTGAGTGCGGGTGATATAAAAGTTTATTATTATTTATTTGTTTATGAAAATTTCAATAAATATTTTAAGAGAAATAACAATTTGAAAATTGATTATATATTTCAAACCTACCACAACCGATAAATAAAAATAAATAAAAAAAGTTATGATAAAAAAAAAATTGTTTCATTTACTCGAGGAAATAAGATTTCTAAAATATTCAACTAAAAGTTGTGCCAATGTTATGAGTACCATCGCAATGAGGACTATTTCAGAATACTGAATGGTCATCATAATAAACCAAGTATTTAATATAAAATAATATATTAAACAAAATAAATTTATAGAATGTCACGCATAATCATTATCGATATACAGAATATAATTATCCATTTTTCAGTCAACATTGTAAAAATGTATCGAGACCTTTTCTAACAACAGCTCTTGATTTACATCAAAACATTTAAATATTCTATTTCAATATATTACAATATAAAACTGTGCAAAAAATCTCACTATAAATATTTGTTTGCTTTCAAAGTCTATATTATTATGTTAAATAGTACAAAATTGATCTATAAATGGCTAAAACTCTAGATACAGCATATAATTTGGTCCATGAATTGTGATTACAATTAATTATATACATAAAATATTTGGAATGTTTAAAACTTGACGTAAAAATGTCTCAAGACTCAAGAGCTAGTCATAAGAAAAAATCCAAGTATAGTTAATGCGTAAAAAGTATAATTAAAAATTAAATTAAAGGCTTTGTTAAAAAAAAATAATACATTCACAACAAAAAGTCTTTTATTATGACTTAGATGTGATCTTTTATGTATTAAATCATAATTGAATCATATTTTATTTATAGAAGAAAAAAACATTGAAACAACATAAAACCATAACACTATACAGATTATGAAAAGGCACCTGTTTTTACTTGCAGTGTATATAAAATACCATAAAAATTCACTATAAATGTTTACAATAATAACACGCCTATTTAATGTGTAAAAAAATGATCATGCCTGAATATATGATTTAAACCTGTTATCCATCTTTGTCTTTGTATAAATGCACTGGAATTAAAAACTCTACAAAATATCACATTATCATAAAAAACTTTTACATTCATTACACAGTTACCATAGAAATAACACTCTTTTTTTGTTATATATTCATAAAGCATGTATTCACATTATTTAAATTTTTACTAACAACTTTTCATTTTGGAATTAGACAGAGGTCAAGGAGTCCTTAGTTTTCCTTCACCGAACAACCACAGGCAAGACCTATCCACCACGTAAGCGAACACCATGTCCGCTATCAACACTTGAACTAGGATCATTTTGAACTGTAAACAAATTTTATATTATTAATTTTCATATTGACGTTTCATATGCAACAATCGAAGCGAATCATACCTCAAGTGGGAATGGAACTATTTCAAACTGATGAGAGAGATCTGGTAATATGCCTAGAGCTAACGCGAAAACTGCACCGCCAGACAGTAAAATACTGTATAACAATGGACGATTTCGAGTCAAACTCTCCATGAACGGCTCACCCTAAAATTTTATTTATTTATTAAAACATATAATTATTTTAGCACTTACAAAATAAATATATTTAAGTTGGTTTCATTCTAAAACATATAACATCATTGTCGAACATCAAAATTAATGTTTTAATACTATTTCATAATTTTATAAATATTTATCATAAAAATAATGAAAATGATATAAAAAAAATAACAATAAATTTCTCTCAATATGACATTTAATATGAATATCATACCAGATCAATATGGAATGCATGAAGTTAGTCACAAGTGAAATAGTAATAATTTTAAACTTGGATAAATTTATATACCATATTTTTTATTCACTTATAATAAGAAAATGAGTCTAATGAAAACCTTACATAATATAAAAATTCAAAACAGCAGCAAGAAAAAAAATAGCATCGGTGCTACATATATAATAGTTCAATATGGTGATGAATGTCTATCACTCCAGCAAATGTACCAATGGATTAAAAAACTAAAACAACATGAATTCAGTTGCACTATGAACGAAAAAATGTAAATGTATGATACACTCTGTAAGCGCTTAGTATCGTTTATTGATCAATAAATTAAATGATAAAAAAATTAAGATTCTCATTTGACTCGCCCTTTTATATGCAAAATTAAATAAATTTTATACTATTAGATTTTATAAAATACAATATTTAGGATTAGAATAATATATATTTTCCAGGCACATACTAGTTTTCTGTACTCCTTGTTGATTTTTCAACAGAAATATGTACATTCATAAAAAGTTAAAAACAAATCACACAATTATAGATTACATAAAATAAAATCATACCCTGTAATTGATTGCAAATGTTGATACTTGTAAAGCCATTGAAATTATATAAACAGTACTATTTAGCAAATCAGGTACAAATAAGTTTTCTTCGTCTTCATCCAGATCTAACACCAATTTTGGCTTGCCGACTCTGAAAATTAAATACAAGTAATATTTAATTAAGTTTAACAAAACTGTAGTATTGTAATTGATATAAAATAAGTCTTCAAAACGTTACCTTGGCGGCATCCATTTAGTCGCCTCTTGTACTAGATATATCAAGCAGATAAAATGCACAGCAAATTGTAATAACACAGTCATGATTGTGTAAACGTTAAATATATTTGGCAACGGACGCTGTCTTGATAATTTGTCTAAAGGCTAAAAAACAGCAACAGTAACTTTTAGAGCAAGTGTCAAATAATAAGTAGAACAAACTTTCAATCCACATGATACCTTTGATCTTGAAATAAATAAGAAGCACGACGCTAAGAGAAGACCTTGCAAAGTTGCCTGCGTATCACTGAACTTTATTCCGTCCAGATACAACACAGATTGACTGTAGGCAAGGATCAGAGCATTGAGCGCCAAAATCTTGAACATCTGCAATGTAGTCACTAGCGTACATCTGCCTTGCTTTATTATATGGCAAACTGAAACATCAAAACCATATTTAATACATTAACTTTACTTAATGAATGTTCAAAAATAAAAATACTCACTACACATAATACTAGATAATCTGCTCGTGAATGGAGCAGCAATGCTAGCATCACCGAGCTTGACCAATTGTGGTTTATCTTCCATTTCCTTCAATAATGTTTGAATACGAGCTTGAATGTCTGCTTGAGGTGGGTTTGGACCGTTTCTTCGACTCGGAAACTCCCTATTGTTTAACGTTCTATTTAGTCCATGATTCATATTATTATGACCTCGTCTTTCATAATAACGTTCCGGAGCTGGCTCTGGCTTTCGTTTTTCTCTCAGTTCTTTAACCACTTCCTTCGAAGTTTTACTTTTTTTCTCTGGAAGTCTTTCTGGCGCATTAGATAAAATTGCTACACCAACCTAAAACATAAATATAATTAATACAACTCAAACTAAATAAATAATACTACAAAAAAATATGTACCTCTGCATGCTTCAAAGCTCCAACGTCATTGGTACCATCTCCGCACATCAGAGCACAATATCCTAATTCTTTCAACTTCAAGATAACAAACTCTTTCTGTTTCGGATCAAATCTTGCAAAAACCCTAATATAAGGCAACAACATTGACAAAAACTCAGTGTAATGTTCCTTTAAGTAGACAAGTCCTTCGCCAGTAATACACAAATCATATTTAGAGATGTAATCTTTGAGATCTATCTTTGGTATTATCGGTAGTTCTAAGCTTTCATCGATAGACTTCCATTTCCATTTTTCATCTAAACTAGTCAAAATGAGAGTATCGGAGTTTTTCGTGAATTTTAACTCTTTAGCGACATGACAAGCAGTGAGTGGATTATCGCCGGTGATCATCGCTACGGAATGAGAGGAGTTTATAATCTCGGCTATTGCTTTTTTAGAGTCACTCTTCAACGGACACGATATGATCACAAATCCAGCAAACTTCAACTTTGACTCGATATCTTCTCTTTTGAGATCGCGAATTTCCTGCGAGTTGAGTTTACCAAATTCTTTATGACCGAGTGCTAAAACCCTAGCGCCTCTTCTTGTTAGCGATAAATATATTTCATCATAATTTGACGGCACTGTAAGAAACATGGATTTTAACGTTTCAGGCGCACCTTTAACAGTTCCTATGTAAAACGTCTCAACGGCGCCGCCTTCAGTAGATTGGTAACCGGCTAAAACTGACATCCTCTTAAGAGCACTTGAAAAATGGAATCTCTGGAAAATTTTTAAACCAGGAAGTTTTCCTTTTTTAGGAATCACAGCTTCTCCTTTGGTCAAGTTCCATTCGACGGCAGTGAGAGTCGCTTTTTCTAAAGGATCTCCGACTAAACCATCATCGAGTTGCACTAAAGAATGACACGTAGCTAATACTTGAACCGTTTCAGTAGGAGCCTCCAATAGTGATGTAACATCTGCAGTTGTAGACGGTCCGACACCTGCCACACCTTCCACTACCAAATTGTCACTCGTTAGAGTCCCGGTTTTATCAAAGCAACAGATCTCGATCTTTCCAGCGAAGGGTATTCTGAACGGCTCGGTACAAAACACATGAAGTTTCGACAGTGACAATAACGATGTATTGACAGCTAGTGATAATTCTATGGGTAATTCAGGAGGTACCACAGAAGTTAAAATTAAAGCACATTCCAAAAACAATTTATATCGGTTCCTATCGGGATTTTCACAACCCTTGACCCAAACGTATGCAGCAGCGGCAATTGCGAATATGAGCAAAAATAATATGAAGCCAAACGTTTCGAGATTATTAGCTGTTACTCTCTTCACGCCAAACAAAATGGTACGTAACAGTTTTCCTTGAGACGTATTAAAACCGGTTCTCATCACGTATCCAATGCAACCGTTTTCAGGTGAGCGTAATCCGGATTGATCGCTTTTATTCGGTGGCGAATGTTGAACAACTTTGGTGCCACCGAATAAAACGTGAAGTTTACCATCTCCTTCAGCGTCAAAATACCAGTCGGGATTTTTCTCGTACTCTGCCTCCAAAGGCTCTTTCATTTGTGGAACACTTTCGCCAGTCAACATAGATTCGTCCACAATGCAAGAACCTCTCAATAAAATAATATCACAAGGAACCAACTGATCGTCTTTCGATCTCACTAATGAAACAATATCGCCGGGCAACAGCTGATCGCTCTTCAAATAAGTCCATTTTCTATACCGATAAACGTACACCGAATACGGTTTATTGCCCATCTTTCTGATTTCAGCCATGTTCCGTAATTGCTGCTGGACTAAGGTGCACTCGAATATTATCAACATAAATAGTGTGAACAAACTGTAGTACCAATATTTGTCCATGCACCAAAGTGCTACACAAAATACTTGAAATACAAAGAAAGGCGCTGTAGCTCTCTCTTTAAATAACTCCATAAATTCTGGAACATCCTGAAAATAAATTATACATATTATATAAAAATAATATTTTGATATACAAATAAATATGTATTTTTATTCTACGATTTTATCATAAAATTGATAATTTATTTGCTATGATCATATTAACACCAGAAAATAATATTTACCATATCGAGTCGGTTCAAGCCATAATCGGCTTTGACTAGCTGTTCTGTTTCTGCATCTTGCAATCCGTCAGATTTTAAGTATTCACTGGCCCATTTACTGACTGGAAAATCGATGATTCTAAATGATTTCTTATCCCAGTCATAAACGTATTTTAACTTTTGAAACATGAACCATACTTTCGGATACTTTTCTTTTTCGCTCACCTGCAAATTATCGATTTGATTAATAAAATATACATATGAGATGTAATAAATTTAATATTTATTAATAATTACTTGCGAATGGTGCAGTACAACAAGTTCTGAAAAACCATTGTGTTCCGATGGCACGACTTTAGCAACGGTCGCTTTAGTAGGATTGTCTTCCTGCAATTAAAAATTGACGTATGTATTTATTGTTTAACAGCTTATCGCCAATTAATAATAAATAATATCTTATAATTATAATAAATTATGATATATACAGAGAGAAAAAATACATACTAAAGTATAATTAAATAGAGATAAATAAAATAAACGAAATGAATCAATAAATTTAATATGAATGTGCGATTAGAAAGGTCTTCAACTCCCTATATGAAATATAAAACTGCAGATACTTCTTTAGTAATAAAAGTTGCTAAAGGCAAATTTAATCCCTTAGTTGCCGAAATCTGATATATCAGCTTTTGCTGCTGTGGCAAGAATTACTCTAAGTAAAGTGTTGAGAAAATATGTACCATTATAATTTCAAAGTTTATTAAATACAAGGTGGAGTGAAAGAATCCAAGCGACTAATTGTTAAACATTATTCCGGAGTACTTGAAGTATTAGATTTTATTCTCGGAGAGATGGCTATAAAATTAACTTCACCAGCTCTAAATACAACAAAAACTAAACGAATTATTTCAGTTATGTTTTTTTAACAAGTGTTTTGTCACATTTTGGAGAGTATTAACAACATCAATGTTGTTATACAAAGTAAACGAATATCCACGGATGTCGAAATTGCTATTATTAAAGATTCAGTGCATGAAATGCAGCATTTAATCGAATCTTGGAAAATTATTAAAAGCAGTCGCAGAAAATAGAAGAAAAGTCGTTAAAAGCGAAGAATCTTTCAGAATTTCTAAATTTTTTCCTGTTTGAAATTTTAATATTAACAATTTTAAGTAGCAAATGAAATAAACGAATTGTTTTTACCAATTTTCGATATTCAATATTTAGAGAACTAAATTTCAACGAAAGGAACAACATTTTTGTCAAAGACATATTGAATGATTTAATAGAAAAACTCATAAAACAGTTTTCAGCGCTGAAATCCATTCATACTTTTAAATTAAATTTTCGAGAAAAAATTACATATTTGTAAATATAATATATGCATTGCCCTAAAATTATTTTACACAATTCCTGTCACTGTTTTGATGGTAAAATGATTTTTCAATAGATTAGAGAATTTGCTGAAAATGTGGCAGAGAAATTCAATGATACAAGAACGACTTAATGACATCGACCACGTACATTGAAATTGATACAGGCATGAAAACAGATTTAAGCGAAGTGATGGAAAATTTTGCTTCAAAAAATCAAGAAAATAATTTGTAAATAAAAGTAAAAGTGTAAATAATTATGTAAATTGAATTGTTTTTACAAAATATAGCAAAAAAAGTTTTTTTTTCGATAATTAAATTAAAAACTTATATATCATCAGTCTTTAATTATATTACTCCTAAATGTTTTTTTGTATAATAAATGGTTTACCACTGCATAATAATTATACAAACCCATCTTCACAATGAATCCAAATTATCTTTAAAAGATGAAGAATGAATAATCGGTATAATGTTTCTAAATAGTTTTAAATCGTAAGCATATAATCAAAAGCCAGAAGAAACAGCATTGGGTCAAGATATAATCCTTGGGGAGCTCCAAAAATAATACATTCAGGGATAATTACAAAAGATACATTCAACAATACTTATTTAATGCGAGACCATAAGTATTATTTAAATCAAATCATAAAAATTGACATTTACAAAAAACTAATAAAATAAGACAAGCAAATTTTTAAATTAAACGACCAATGAGTATCAAATCGTTTATGTTGGTATAATTGATGAAAAATTAATTTTATATCAGAATTTTATGTTATTTTTTGTTATGCAATAAGGGTTCTATGGATTTTTTCTAAATGTACTAGAAGACCGCCAATAACTGGATGCATGATGTAAACGGTGCCGACAATATGTTATATATTGTGCATTCCCAAAAAATTATAAATACAGAAATTGTACAAAGAAAAATTGAAAATGAAGACATCGTACAATGCGTTTGGATTGTGTCCAAAAATGTGGCATAAACGAATACGCAAATAACGAGTGAATATCGACGCGTACCTTAGTGCAAGCGAAGAAGCAATGAACATGGACGCTCCAGTAGCAGCAGAGGGCCGTGAGGATGTGCAAAACACCAACAGCGGCGATGCCGAAAAGGCCGGGCTCCGAGGTCTCGAAGTAGAAAAGACATAGGTATAGGGCGATCGCGTAGAGCGCCGCGAACGGCAGCACCAGCCCCTGAGTAGCCGTGGGGCGCAGCCGGTACAGGCGCACCGACTGCACCAGCGGGTCGCCACCTGACATGACGTCGAACGCCGGCGACTCGGCGACAAGCTTGACACTGGCGCCTGTCACAGCTGCAGCCGCGTGTCGTGGTCTTAACGCTATGATTTTCGACCATATAGTCGACGATAATATTTTTTATAGACTATTATAAACATTTAAATCGGTTTCGTTTTGTACAAAATATATTTTTTTGTGTCGTTCAAAATTATAGGTGCAGTATTGTTCGTCATTTTTTTTTTTTTTTTTTGTATTTGGTACTAGTTACTAATAAGGGTCAAGGACAATTCATTTTCTTTCAAGGAAATATCAGTCTATAAGTATACTATTCACGTATCTGTACAACATATTTGGCTGGTTTGTAAACCCTTTTTGTAAGACTTCTAATTTGATTGTCAATATATTTAAATTAATTATTGGTTAGTATTATTTTACTTCATAAATATAAATATCAATATAAATGTTAGATAGTCAGCATTTACCTTAAACTTTACCCAAAATAGTAGCAATCTACTTAAATATATTTATATTTCGAATGTGTACAAATTAAATCATAGCTTCAATGTTTCATACGTATAAAAAAACAAGTACTGGTCGTACTTGTTTTCTTATACCTAACTATCCTTAAATTGCCTCTATTTCTAGTTTTAAATCTATGCACATCTTTATTAATTATTAAATCTTTTAACTTATGTATAAATACCAAAACATTAATCTTCATTATTTCTTGTACTTGATTAATCGATTAAGCACATAAAATTTTGTTGAACGACAATTGTGCAGCAAATTTTTAAAAATTGAAAGTGGGGCAGTTGTAGATTATTATTATTTATTATAGATTATTTTTGTATTTATACTTACCATATTTCTCATCCTAGACAAAATACTTATTTTTATAATATTTTTTTCATTATGTAATTACAATCTTCTCAGAAGGACACTAAAAATAAAAAAGACTATCTCGGATTTTTTTGTTCAAGAATGATAGATTGCTGCGGGAACTAAAAAAGAAGGTAATTTCGAAAATTTTTGCTTAAGAAAGACAACATTTTTGAGGAGGACAATCATTCTTAAAAGAAGGTCATTTAATATTATGGATATTTTAGTGGAGAACTACAAAATATCGAACAGCTAAGCAGGCGTCAATGAATCGGTGAATGATCTAATGTTTTTTATATACGATTTATTACCCTTTTTGCTGATTTTTATAGTGATAAATTGATAATTTATCGAAAAAGAGCAAGAATATTAATCTGACAGCTATATATATCGTTTAAACTACCAATAAATGTTGTTTTGGGCTTATTGATGGAAATGATATTTTAAATATTTGTAATTTGTAATAAAATATTATCATCCTGTTCGGATAAAAGGCTTAAAAATAATAAATGTAGCAACCTTGATATATTTACTTTAGATGTGGATTATTTATTTAAATGATAACAATTATAATAAATAAACATTGCTAGTACTTAAATTAACAAAATGTCTGTTCAATTTTTGTTTTATTTACTACTTCGGCTACAAAATTATTTCAACTAAAACATAAAGCAATAAAGATAAAAAAAATTCATGCAATTTAGATTGTTTTTTAATGCGCCCACAGCGATAACGCGTGCCGCTGATTTAGAACGACTGAATATGTCAGTTTGACAAGATGCTCTTCAACATGGAAACCGACTTTGCCGAAGTGAACGATATCAACGGCCTTCTAACTTATTTACAAAGTGTACGTATATCGAAAGCCCTCAGTAAAGAATATAAACACATTTATAATTAAGTTACTTATAAACTTACAATTACCTTGAACTATTGCACTTTTAACATTCATAAATTAAACTCAATTAACAGGTTTATCTATTTAGAAAACGTATGATTTGAACTGTGACATTTGCATATACAAAACTGTAATTTTCATGTATTGATTTTGTATTTTAGTTTTTCAATTATGCTTTTGAGTTCTAAATCCTTGAACAGCTTAACTAAATTGATTTAATAAGATATATTTGGAAAGTAAAGATTATATAATAGTAAATTTTATTTTGGTAATGACTTCATAAACTTTTTTTGCCAAAGGGCCAATTTCAAAATTCAGTACGAATTTTTCCTTAACGTTATTGTGTATTTTTATTCGATACTACTAATTAATTAATTAATTAATTACTCTAATAAAGTGTTGACAGAAATGAACGTTGTAATGTGATTAATGTACTTTATTTTTCATTTTCCTCTTCCGATTGCTTGACACTAGAAATAATTTCTTCGACACTCATAAATTTCAATTCTGATTATTTTAATCACATTTTAACCACACCTTAATGTTTTTATCGCCATTTGAAAGCCGTGTCGTCGTAAGTGCATATAATATCTTTGGAAACCAACAATTGCCTTACCGTTTCATTCGGTGTAACCCCAATCTCTTAAGATATATTTTGCTGAAGTTTTATGTCTTCTTTCACTATCTCGTTGATCACAAACCATGGGTTTTTGATTGAAATCTTTGAATTATTTCAACTTTGTAAATTTTGGTTGTACCCCAAGTTTAAATTTCATAAGTCCATATTTGCTTTAATGTTTTTTTATACTGCAAGGCCGGTTTTGCCCGGCACCGGGTCTGGTGTTGTATGGGCAGCGTCGGGCCGGCGCCGGATGGATTCGTCCGGCATGTCTAAAATGGTCAGTACTAGCCCATACACCACCACCCCCACTACACGGCGCCGGGCGAATCCATCCTTCATGTGAAACCGGCCTAATAGTTTTATTACCAATGACAGACAAGATCCTGATTTGTTTTATTTTTTTAACCAATATTCGCCATAAGAATTAGCTGTTTAAGTGTATATCTATATTTACACTATTTTATTGTAAAATATTTCCACTGTTTTACTTCATTGGTAGGCAGCTTCTCTTAGAGGTGAACATGATTTTAGCTGACTTGGTCTCGTTGGCTATAATTATCCATATTTTTAAGCAATTCTGAATTTTGCTTAGGCATCACATCACAATAAATAATGAAGAAATATCTGCACAAAAAATATTTGTTATCGTATTTTAACAAAGATATCTGACAAAATTAAATAAATTCCGGAGCCACGGCTACATAAACAAAAAAGCTGAAGATATTTTAACGTGTCTACATAGTCCTCGTGAAAATATCTGCAGAAATGGTAGTGCTGACAACCTAGTAAATCAATCATTTTTATTAGCCTTATATATTTACTTTATGGATATCTTGTAATATATTTTATTATTGTAAAATTAACTAAAATAATTTTTATACAAATTTATTGTTTTCAGATTGATTGGGCCGATCCGTTATTTTTATATCTGTTTTCGTTTCATATTATCATAACCGTAACAAGTTTGAACACTAGAAACTATTCAAACTTTCAAATATTATTCTTTTTCACACTATGTAAGTATTTATTTTATTTACATATTTTTATGTAATTTATTAATGCATTTTATTTTTGTATTTCAGTGTTATTAGTATATTTTGCAGAGAGTATTAACGAATATGCATCTAAAAACTGGGCATTATTATCACGCCAGCAATATTTCGATAGCAAAGGTCTTTTTATATCAATAGTGTTTTCAATTCCTCTGCTATTAAATTGCATGATAATGGTGGTAAGTAATTTCATTTATTGATAAGCAATACAAATGTCCTTCAATTTACGTGGTAGATACATTTCAAAAAGTGCATTCTTACAAAATAAAAGGATTTAATTAAATTTGAAACGTAATAATATTATCTTTATGCCATCCATGATAAGTTAGCTTATCAGAAAGAATAATATACTAAACTAAATTAGTGCCATACAAAAATCAAGACAGCCTAAATTAAATAACGCATTTCTAAAAAGTAGTTAATTAAATAAAAACCAGCTAAGACTAAGTGTATCTTTGTTTTGACGTTGTAAGTCTCATAAGATCGAGTGTCCACTAGTCAAAATATCAACGGTTAAAGGTCACGAAAATCGTATTTTTGCAAATACGAAAAAGAGGAATCTTGAGACGAATGCCGACTGGTGATGATATTCAGAGGTGGACCGAGTAGCTTCTGATACCATTCACTAGGAGGTTGTTCAAACAATTATATCTGTACAACATGGACTAGGCCTACCCTATATAAATAAAAATGGACCTTGCATTTACCTCAAAGGTGCTGTGGACACGAATGTATTAATTTGTTATTTATTGTTTATAAATCATATTTATTACTTATAAATTATTTATAATATTTTATTTTATTAATATAAAATTTTAATTAATATTTTCTCATAAATTTCTTATTTATAAATAATTATAAATGAATAATATTTTTATTATATAATTCACTTTGTAAAGTGTACTAGGCATCAGGCTCTGTAGTTTATGTAGCGTTATCCTATAAATGGGTGCGCACTTCCCGCTCTCCGCGCTATATTTCGTAAACGGTTAATCATATAAAGAAATGATGTACTTGTAGAAAATTTTATTCTCTACAAGTTTTGTGAAACATCTAATGACGTCCAACGTATAGGAAGCGAGATATTTGCAAAAAAAACGACACTCGATCTTATGAGATTTTTCAGCCCGTCTCAGAAACGTCAAAACAAAGATCTGTGCAAAATTTCAGCTTTTTTTTCATTCAGGTGAAATCCTTATTTGACTGGACTATTACATATTTAACAAAGGTACCCAACGCAGTTAAATAACAAATTCTGGAGTCACAGCCACATCTTTATTTTTTTATAACGAAGGAATTCCGAAAATTTATAAAAGTGCATAATTGGTTCTTTAGACTATAAAATTACAACCAGATCTATGAGCGCTTAATAATTTTTGTGGTAAATAAATCTAGATTATTATTATTATTGTAAATCCATCGCTGTAACATAACATGCGTGAGCCATAGGCGTTAACAGCGTATGTGTAACAATGTGCATCAATGTCTGACAATTGGTGGTTTTATTTTTACTAATTAGAATTGTAAATTTGGTATCAAACATAGTACCTTGAGTTATCAATCTGGGCCCTACCAGTGCACTATTATGGTCACATGATCTTTATGACTAAACTCCAAAGGAAGCACTGAATATATATCAAAAAAAATTAAAATGTGCATAATACCGTATAAGTATATTTTTGAAACCGCATAAATCGATGGACAACTGTAAGTAATACATGAATATATCAATTATATTATAAATATCATACATATAAGTACTCAACATAAAAGTATTATTAGGGTTGCTGGCTGTATCAATCTACACAACTGGCCGAAAGTCTCCGTAAAGCGCAATTGCAACGGCAACTTCAGCGGCAACAGAGTCGTAAAGTTACAAACGGGACCTCTGATTGATGTTGCGTAAAATTATAAAAATAATCAACAAATATGACCCAAGCAATGCAAATTTACTATTGGGAATAATAAGATGTACATATTTAATCATATTTTTTTACTATTGCATATTTTAGCTTACGGAAAGTTAAATGAACTTTGATTTGCTTATTTGCTTACAAAATCAACAGAAGTGTATTTGTTGATGTTTTAATTATTTTTATTCGTATCATATGCATTTATAATGTATCTCATATTTTTACTTGATTTTTATTTATTATTGTTTTACTTTATTCATTCACAAAACATGATAACTTTTGTATTGAAAGCAAGTTTGGACATTTCTATTATATAACGCTAAATTAAAAACATCGGATTGTTTAGCACTTAAATATTTAGTAGCAATATCTTAATCTGACTAGCAAGCACCACACGTTTTATTAGTCATAAAAATGATTGAAAGCTTATATTATTTAAGATTTTTCTAGAAATGTTTAACGATAAGTAAACACCAGAAGATTTTCAAAGAAACACAGACAATAATCATCAATAGAGTTTACTATAGTGAATGTTTATAGTGTTAATTTTGTCTATTTTACTGTTCTCATAGGGAAAGTGCAATTGTAATCAGCGTATTTCACAACATATGTATATGCTTAGGAATATTTTTAGTATAATTTTTTTTGTTAACTGGATAACTGAATTTTTAACTTGCTGCCTAAATAGACATGACTTTTATGATATTTTTTGTAATTGTATTCCTTAGAATCAGCTATGTATACACAGTTATATTAAGCACTGACATTTTGTATGTACACATAATTATAATGACAAAAACATTAGACTATTCAACTAACAAAAAACATATAATTTAGAAATTAATAATCGGAATTGTTAACAAAATAAAACTATTGATAAACAAGGTGTATAATTGACGTATTTATGACACAGCAATTGTAAACTACTTCAATTATTAATTTTAATGTTGACTGTGATATTATACACATGTAATATTTTTTTCAAAAATATCTTTTACAGCACGCTAATGTTAAATACACACTGTACTTAATTATAATATTAATGTGTTTCAATATTCTCTGTTCCATTTTATTGTATGGCTAAATCGATAAAGAAAATTATTGTTTGTAAATATTTGTAGTGACGATCAAGAATTTGAACCACAGATAACTGATGAAATTGTCAGATAAACAAATTATAAAAAAACGATATTTACAATTTATGTTACTTTTAGTCAATGTCTAAATTATGTATACTTATATATGTATTTACACTATTTACTAATACGATAACAGTGATTTGCCATTTTAAAAGCTAAAATTGAATAGAATTTATTGCGAGACTGATCGTTGGAATATGGTTACCATTTATAAATTTTACATAATATAGAACCAATATTTGTGTATGGTATACTTTGAAAAATATTTTTTGTATGAAACGATAATTTAAAAGATACGAGCACATTTTTTTGCATATCAATGAAATAACAGGGGAAAAAGAATAAATAATTTAAAAAATATGTAAGTGAGGATAAAGATAAATTTCAAAATATACCATACATACGTGAATTAAATGTAATCTTTTTTGTGAATGTATTGACGTGCATGACTCATGCAAGAAATAGTTTTTGAAATAAAATGTTTAATTTATAAAACACACTTACATTTATAATACATAAAATCTTTTTTCAAACCTTTAAAAGTAAACTAAAAATACTATTATCTTTAGACTAATATTGTCCTCGTTAAAAAATCAAGGGGAATACATAACATGAATACAAACTAACAAAAAGTTTGCTGTATTCAATAGCACTAACTCATTTAAAAGCCTCAATTATAAAATATATCATACCCACATATTAATTGGAGCCAAAAGTGGTTCTAATTCGTTTTTCTCTTATAATCAAACAGCATAATATTAGTTTTGGATGCCAAGTTAATGTGTTGGGGGAAGATTTGTTTCGTCGTATTAGGCTGAAGGAGAAATTCATCATCTTTGGCACGCCCCCGGCACCAAAACCTTAATTTATTTTTATTAATTTATCTGTATAAATCATGATATTTCCATTTCGATATTCAAAAACTTACTCTTAGATTCTTTGATGTACATTTAAACGGACGTAACGCTCACTGGTGCAATTAAAACACACTATACAAGAGTTAAAACGTCTCTGATGAAAGATTTTGAAAAAAATTTTTTAGCACTTTGAATTGTGGATATAGTTTATTAGAGGCATTGAGATGCGCTCCGGAAATGACCGCCGGTTATTATTATTAAATGATGTTCAAAACAGAAATTTAAATATTGGGGTAACTTGTTCAATCCCCATTTTCTATAACCCTTTATAACTTATAAATATAAACAGTAATATAAAAACAAAATGACTATATATTCATATAAAATTTAACAATATAACAATACTTTCATATTACAAAGGAGAAATATTTTTATATTGCCACATAACATCAACGTCTTCTTCAAGGCGTATTATTTTTTTCTCTTTCAAGAGCTTCGTAAGATGATGAACTAAATTCATGGAAGCTGCTGGCCACAACTCCTTCGGCGTCTCCTTATACACTATTTCGACTAACTGATATGTAGTCATTGCTACTCCTTTTTCTTTTAAAGTATTCAATATTTGACTCTCCCTCTGATTCCTATGATTTATATAATATTCAATCTTTGAAAGCGGTTCCTGTAAACAATGTAAATATTTAATATCGAAATTAAAGTAGATAATTATAATTTTTAATAACAACAACCTCTACAACATTTCCATGCCCAGGATATATCACTGATGGTTTTATTTTTAAAATTTTATCCAAGCTCTTCATATAATTGTAAAGATCTTCAAAAACAGCAGTACCTTCGCCCAATATACAATCTCCACTGAATAAAACGCCGTCTTCCAATAAACTCAACACTATATGATCCTCGGTGTGTCCAGGAGTATGATGTACTTTTACAGTCGCTCCCTCAACTTTTACCTCTTGACCGTCTCGTAACCAATTGAATTTAACGGACGGCGGGAATTCTTCATCCAATGAATATTCAAATTTCCAAATTTTGCATTCAGCTATACAATAAAACATACTGTGCATTAAATCAATACAATACTACAAAACAATATAATGTTTACTTACAATTTAAATGCTTATAAATATTGTGAAGTCCGCCTATATGATCGTGATGCCAATGTGTGATTATAACATGCGATATATCAACATTCTCTTGTTTTACAACACTGTTCAAAGAAGCAACGTAATCAGGTATGTCTTTATCTCCAGTATCCAATAATATACGCCTGAAATATATATTCATCGAGTTTACAGTATAAATATTTAAATAAAAACAATAATAATTACTTTTGTAAATAATTTGCTAATCATGTAATAAATCATTTTTATATGATAAGAAAATAATGTGATCATAAGGTCAAATTGTATAAATAATTAAATACGCACTTTTTGCCAGTTCCTATAAGGTAGGTATTTGTTCCTTGTAGAGTCATTGGACCAGGATTACATCCTAATATTCTAAGGACTCGCGATGATAGTCTGGTGACTGGAGCTATGGCGGCCATTGCAGCAAAGTTTTGACAGAACTTCCAGCTGATTGTCGAGATCTGATTAGTGTTGCCTGAATAAAAAAAATGTCCAAATATGCTATTTTATTATTGTAAACGGAATATTGCTAATGTTAAAATACATACAAATACATATACGCACAAACACACACAAATAAGTAAAAACACGAAAACAAGATAAAGGAACAGACACAAATCACTTCAACAGGTGCGCATTGTCCCACTCGAATTGAACTAAAACCCCATTTGTGTACAAGAAAATGTCAATATCTCAAGGCATAGTATTGAGCAGATGAACGGCTTTTGCCAGAGGAGAGTTGGCAAGTGCTCCAGCTCTAGACTTTACAGGCAAAAACAGTGGACGCGACCGAGAATTAAAAACCACCTTCCGGAGCCCACATTTGGAGCTGCTCGAGCCCCGAAGGTCTGTCTATGATGGTTTTGAGCAATTTTCAGAAGTGTTTAATTATATAAACACTTCTGCGAGTTGATAACGAAACGTATCCCAGCGCTCTTAAAATAAAAGCACTGGGAAACAATAACGAATAATACCCGTATTCCTTCAAGTTTAAATATCGTAGGAATTTACGCTGTACTTTTTCCAGCTTCATTCTATTACATTGACCGTTTCGTCTGGAATCCAAATAATAGAGCTAGTTTTTAGTATGCTGCGGACTAGAGCATCATAAAGAGTGCGCAATACTAAAATATTCTTGAAGTAGCGCCATTTCTTAAGATAAAATCGAGCATTTTTAACGATCTGCTGTGAGTCTCTGCAATGTGCTGGCTAAATTTCAGACGTTCTTCGAAAGTCACACCTAAATCCTTAGTAAAGGAAGACCTATCTAGAATATATTCCGCCGTCATCGGCGAACTTGAAAATTAAATTTTGTGACATTTTTTTAACTGAAAGGCAATCAGTTATAGCAAGCCTACTTCCATGTCAACAATTTAACAATATGACACTCGATCAATCCCGGGTTCTTTTGTAAAGACAACAAATTCACATTTGTGCGAAAACTTACTTCATATAATAAATATTCTGAGTACTCAATTACTGCATGTGTGTAGGAAAATAAGAGGGAAAAAATATTTATAATAACCTGACAAAAGTGCTTAACGCAGTTTATATTTATAGTATAATAGTTTAATATATTATTATTAAGTATTTATCTGTGATTTTGATACATTTTAAAATAATATTTCTGCAATCAGCGTGTCTCGACTATGGTCGAGTTTTATCGCGTTAAGACTTCGAGGTTGCGATTGTAGCTGTCGTTGAAGATGGCAGGCAACCTGGCGGGTGCCCTCGCAAGGACGGGGCCCCGTGCCTTGGGTAAGACTACTGTTTTATAATTCTATCCATTTTTACCCTCCGAAAAAGACAGACGATTATTTATGCGCCGGTCTTACATAATACAGCAATTGTGCACTTGGCATGTCTCACTTTTTATTTTGGAACGTCAAATATTGATTCGTTTTTATGAAGAAGTTTATTGACATTTTATATTTACTTGCATATATGATAAATGTTAATAGTACATCCATACCACGCTATAAAATCGCAATTTACACGACAACCTTTTTATTGTGGCTTAATTTTAGATTTATATCCCTAAATTTTGTTATGTATTACCTTATATCATTATTTTTCAGGTACCTTGACAGCCAATAATATACATTTACCGCTCGTCCCCTTGAGCATTCGACGTAATCAAACCAAAACTACATTCGGTAATCTCGCTGATGAAGATCGCGTTTTTACGAATTTGTACGGTCGACATGATTGGAGACTCAAAGGCTCATTAAAACGCGGAGATTGGTATAAGACTAAAGAGATCTTATTAAAAGGAGCAGACTGGATAATTGGTATATATATCTTTTTTAATATTATTTGTATTTTATTAACACCCTTTTGACATGGTATACATATTTAAATTAAATTTTGAGTTAATGTTTATAATGTATCACACTGCAAGAAGTTATAGACATAAAATTTTATGATTAAAATTTATAACATACCTATAAAATATGAAAGAGGCACTTAGGGGGGGCAGGTGTAGGCATTTGCCCCTCCCCTTAAATTTAGCCAGAAAAATGCATGTCATTTAATCAAATCAAAATATTAAAAAAAGACCACAGACTATCAATCCCCCCCCCCCCTCCTGGAAAAAGCTAAAATAACATCCTTGATTCTAAACCAGAAATTCTCAGATTATCCCTTGTAGATAATTTAAAAAAACAGTCGAATCTATTCCGAAAATATTTTTTAAAATACGATATTTCAGTGAAATCATATCGGAATAAATTTTCACCAGTAGATATATATTTTTACAGTGAAATTTCAGTGAAAATATAAAAATATAATTTATTTGGCATGTGCTAGTAAAATTACATGATTTCTACTTTTCCATATGTAGTAATATATACATTTACATAATTATCATTATTTATTTACATGAGGTTACATTAAATGTGTATTTTTCTGTGAAGATATATTTAGTAGTGAACCCCAAATACATTTTCACCAGTAGATATATATTTCTACTAACGAAAATATAATTTAACTGATAGGCGCTAGCGAAATTATATGCTGCTCTATAATATATGAAACTCAATTTGATAGTTGCGAAATGTCCATTTGCTGTTCAAACCCAAACCTAACCTAATGAAGTTTTTAAACTAATTATAGTTTTAGTTTTACTTTCATTAGGTCAAGTTCAAAATATATATGGAAAATATGTGCAAGAATAAGTACAGACAGATGTCGCATATTACTCCATAGTTTGTCTGCTCTTGGATACTACACTGTTTTAAAAATATGATAGCTATCCTTACCGATATGACTACTGACTTCTGATATGATAGTATTGTTGAAAGTGTATTCAAACCGAATGTTAGTCAATAGGAGAGCGCAAAAACAATTATCACTTCTCAGAAGTCAAAAATTCACGTCAAAAGCAATAAAATCATATTGGTGTCGTTGCATTGGAAATGCTCGGTAACAAGCGTTCCCCACTGGCAATGCTGTCAGTGAGGAACCAATAAAGCCATTCCACTGACTGTTGGCGCTTGTATTGATCGCTTCTGAATTTGTTTAGGCCCATTTAAAAATTGGGCTATAATCTATCTAAATCTCCAATCATCATGTATGAATAAACTCTTTCTGCAAGTCACAAATACATATAATAATTAGTTTTTATTAAGCTTTTGACAAGTTATTGCGACAAATTTAATCTAAAGCTCAATTGGGTGGTCAACCATATAACTTCACCTTCAAAGTAAGACACTTGGAACTTACTTTGAAGCACAACGATTAACGATAAAACACAAACATTCCAGCGACGCTTGCCATTTTTCATAGCAGTAGAGGAAGTCTTTATATTTGAGGCCTTTCAGAGCCCTCTTTTAATTAGTTCCAATTTTTTTCTTTCTGATGGGATATGATTTTTAGAATTGTCATTTAGCTACGATAAAAAGTCATCAGACTCAGCTCTCGTATAACCTGACAGTTCATGGAAAATGAACATACTATTCTCATTCTTCTCATTAAACAAGTTTTGCAGAAATTTTCCTCATGTAATTTTCATTCTCAGTAATGATTTGATGCATGTCTGTTCTTAGTATTTCTACCTCATTTGTGATTTATCTGACGTGTAACATCAGCCCTGGTCCAGAAAGTCGCCCAGGGCGCTGTCCATCCTAAAGCTTCGCTTCTATCCTAAAGTTATTTTATTTTTGTACAAGAAAGTGAACAACAAAGGCACACTTCTATAACGTATCGACCTTTCAAAAGGCTACCCTGACACCCCACTGTCCATACACGCAGCTCCCTGAAAAGAGTAAAAAATACTTTTAAGACAAACCTTGTATATTAAAAATTTCAACAAAATCCAACAGTGATTCTCGCCCTTTTGTTTATTTAAGTCATTTCAATGATAAACTATTTTATTACTTTAATTAGGCATACACATATTTCATTGTTAATAAACAATAAGAGGTAAAAATATTAAATGACTGCATCCTCATAGTATTATGAAGCATTTATAGTTTTATAAATAACATTATTATTTACTTAGTATTGTTTAAGAAAATAGGAGCAGTAGCGCTCGTGTAGAATGCCAAATAAAACTATTAACAATATAAATCATTATTACAGGCGAAATCAAAACGTCAGGTCTCCGTGGTCGAGGTGGAGCCGGTTTCCCTTCTGGTATGAAATGGTCGTTCATGAACAAGCCTTCCGATGGCCGACCTAAATATTTGGTCGTAAACGCCGATGAAGGAGAACCCGGAACTTGCAAAGATCGCGAGATCATGAGGCACGATCCTCATAAGCTAGTCGAAGGGTGTTTGATCGCCGGTAAAGCTATGGGAGCTCAAGCGGCTTACATTTACATCCGCGGAGAGTTCTACAATGAAGCTAGCAACATGCAAGTTGCCATCGCAGAGGTCTATATTTTTTTTTTTAATAATTAAATATTATTATATAATTTTATGATCAATATATAATTATAGGCTTATCAAGCTGGTTTGATTGGTAAAAACGCTTGTGGTTCAGGATACGACTTTGACGTATTCATGCACAGGGGCGCTGGAGCTTACATCTGCGGCGAAGAAACAGCTTTGATTGAATCGATCGAAGGCAAACAAGGAAAACCGCGATTGAAGCCTCCGTTCCCTGCTGATGTCGGCGTCTTCGGATGCCCTACTACTGTCACCAACGTAGAAACTGTCGCAGTCGCACCTGTATGTTTTTTTTTGTGTGATTCGATTTATTTCTATTTATGCATTTCTTAAATATTTGAAACTATAAATTTTAAACACTTTTCAGACTATTTGTCGTCGTGGTGGCGAATGGTTTGTATCATTTGGACGCACTCGTAACTCTGGTACCAAACTTTTCAACATTTCCGGACACGTAAACACACCGTGCACCGTAGAAGAAGAAATGAGTATTCCGTTAAAAGAATTGATCGAAAGGCATGCTGGTGGAGTCACCGGTGGATGGGATAATTTATTAGCTATTATTCCTGGTGGTTCTTCGACTCCATTAATACCCAAAAGGTTAGTTAAATAAATAGTCTTTGATGAATTTGTGACTGCTTTTCTTGTTAATGTAAAATTTTATTTCTCGTATTTTATCAATGACACCCAATGTTGGTTAAATTTATTAGTTGTTTGTCCTTATGAAACGAGATCTACATTTTTTACTTAATTTATTTGTATTGTATCTGGTATCAAATATTTTGTACGCTGATGTAAACTTTATAATAGAGTTATTATTTTTTTTCAATAGCGTATGCGAAGATGTTTTGATGGATTTCGACGGATTAGTCGCCGCTCAAACATCTCTCGGCACTGCTGCTGTGATTGTGATGAACGCTCAAACAGACATAGTCAAAGCAATCGCTCGACTTATCATGTTTTATAAGCACGAATCGTGCGGACAATGCACACCATGCAGAGAAGGAATATCCTGGATGAATAAGATTATGTATAGGTATGGCTCGTATTTCATAAATCTTCAATCGAAATAAATCCGTTCAAATACATACAATTTTTATATTAACCTTTTTTATTTTGTCATAGGATGGTAGATGGTAATGCTTCACCGAATGAAATTAATATGTTATGGGAGCTATCCAAGCAAATCGAAGGACATACTATTTGTGCTTTGGGCGATGGTGCCGCATGGCCTGTTCAGGGATTAATCCGTCATTTCAAGCCAGAGTTGGAGAGGAGAATGAAAGTTTTCGGAGAACAACAACAGCAGCAACAAGGAGGAGGAGAACAACAGCGACAAATCAATCATTGAATACCTCAATAAGCTGTCGTTCCGTAGACTATTTATATTTCAGTAGATCAATCTTAATAAAATATATTATCTAATGATACATTTGGCGTTTTTAATTGTTTGCTTGTAATTAGATAATATCTTAAACCCGAATAGATTAAAAACAATGTAATAATTTGAATATTTTGAAGCTATCTTTGAATGCAAAAGAAAGATTGCGCTTAATTATTTGTTTTATTAAAACAGTGATTTTTGTTCATTGATAGTAAATCGATTAGAGTTAATATTGTAATGTTACTGTTGCATTACATTTCAATACAAATTATCAAAACATGTAACACTTAACCAATTTGAAAGTAGCAATACATATAAATGTGTATATAATTTATGAAATATTTTTTGTTGATTAATAAAATTTTAAATAGGCAATTATAATTATTTTTTAACCTTAAATTATTACTTACCATTAAGTCTTATAGCTTAAATTCGTAGAGAATCACAAGTTTTTACCAAAAAATGTATGTATAATTAATTAAAACGAAAGAAAGTATTAATTTAAATATTTTTATTTTCGGTGTTTTTTTAACAAGATCATGTAAAGGAAATACATATGAGGAAAATTATACTATGTACAAACTTAAATGATATCATTTTCTACATATATACATACAGACGCGTATACACGTACTGCAGATTGTACAATGATCAAATCGCTGTAATCAATATTTCACACTGGTGTAAGTTTAACGGAATCGAATGCAAATAAATAGTTATTTTTTCATACACAATCTGATTAATACTTAATCAAATATAATCTAAAGATAAAACACAGACCGCTGCATTGCATTCACAACTTGCAAATTGCATTCGTCTTGACTTATCGTTGACTATTTTTGCAACGCAAATGGCAAATATAAATATATTCAAAAATTCCTATATTTAAAACAAAAAGTATCGCTCGGTGGAGATCAAGATAAACGTTAAATTATAAATATACAAAAAAGTACATTTTTATACGATAAAAAAAAACCTACGATTCCTGATCCATATATGAAAGCAAAATAGCTTAAAACAAATTTTAACATAAATAACTTAACAACGCTCATCGATAACATTTGGAACACCTGACCCTATGACTCGTTTCTCAACGCGGAGTTAGCGGCAACGAGATGTCTGGTTTATATACTCATACGATTATAATCAATCTTGGAAGTATGTTACGTTATTCGCAACCGCTTCTTCAATGAAGCGAGTGCGAAATCAGTCTCACTATTTCGAATAAATACCGAGTGCCTCTCTCTGCTTAGCCTATTAAACCTAAGAATTATGTACACAAGATACTTCGCTTTTATCTTTCCGTCCACTCTTAACAATAACAAAATCACAAACATGGTTTTAACCCCGCACTCAGACTACAGAATGCTGTGGAACAATTATTTTTTTAATTAGAAAACAATTAGATCATATCCTAATTTATTTGGCCAATTTCTTTTCTCCTCTTTATCGATCGATTTTAAAAAATATATTAAAATAAATAAAACGGTCGCATTAACAGTACACAAATGTGGTTAACAACTGTGCACACATAACTGCGCCCGCTTTTAATGATTTTAATAAATAATTTTCACACATTTTCGCGCATTAGATTACAATTGCTTCACACTGATAATATAATATTACATGTATTTATTATATTATACTCAGACTAGGATGTCTAATGCAATTCAAAATAATTTGAAATACATCTTCGACATAATATAGTTTAGTCACATATTGTTTCTATACATATAGTTGCACGGATGAACATAAAAATCGTTTGCTTTTTATATGATACAAAGTAAAATTCAAATTTATAATCTTTATATACATATGTATGAGTACATATAGTTAACATTCTTTCTATACAAAATATAATTTTTTAAACTAATATTGTCTGATTTGATTGCTATTCGGTGATAAAAAAATATCTATGGACACATTTGAATGTAGATGTTACGACAAATCAAATCGGATTCTCTTTAAAAGTACATCAACTTCGAACATAGTAGAAACAATTGTAATTATTTTATACATATAGGAAAGTGGCACGAAAGAAGCGGCTCAGAGGTGCAAATCCGGCACGCACTGGTCCGTCGATCTCGACGATGGAGGATCGGGCCGATCGCCCACGGTGAGCCAATGATGCCTTAGTACTTCCTCGGCGCTCAGCCTTTCTGACGGTTCTCGTCTCAAAAGTGATCTTATTAAACATTTCGCCCGAGACGATAAACACTCTGGCACTACGAAGTATCCGCGAGAGATCTTTGCGAAAAGCGACACGTGCTCCGAGTCGTTGAAAGGATATCTGAAACAATCGAAAATAAAAAAATCAGTTTGATATTTAAAAATAACGGTTTTCTTGATATAAATGCTTTTTGATGACGTTTAATAAAAAAATCCAAAACCCGCATCTATATAATTAATCTGGTAGGCAGGAAATGTCCCAAGACGAATTATCGTGAGAGGAACGACCCCTTTTTATAGCAACAGGTGAAACACGCCAAACCCTTTACGGCCTGGGAGAGTTCAACCCTAAACGAAGGCAAAAAGCGATTCGCGGGCCCCTACCTGCCCGATCGCATAGCCCGAAGTCAGTAAAAGAAAAGAACCCAAACGCGAGTATATTAAAAAACGCATCGCGTTTTTAATGCAAGCAGCAGGTGTAGGAACGGCCGAAATGATTTCTTCCCCCCTCGTCCCTAGGCGCAATTATCGCGGGCGAAGAGCTAACGTCTTCGCCACATGGTGCATCGACAAGGAGAGCAGGTGCGAATATCGAACACACAACGAAAGCCCTCGGGGGAAAAGGGTAAGGCGATCGGAGTAAGGGTAAGATTTTTCAATGTGCGAGCGACTCTCCCAGGCCTCCTTTCCTTGGCCCGCATAACCTTTCGAGCGTAACGGCCGCCGTAGCAGGTGAATATCGCCAGCACGGTAATTTCCTCTGTTTCATTACGACAGGTCAGGTGATAAGGATCGGACGGCAGGGAGCAGTGCGGGGAGGGTGACCGGATCTTCCGAAAAAACGAAAATAAAGGAAGAAGCGACAGGTGCGAGAGGACCTGTTCCGATCGGACCTAACCGACGACTTTGCCGAACTGCAAACGGAAAAAAACATTCAATTCGATCGTTTTGCCGTTCGACTCTACATGTTATGAATGTCTTTCAGAAAATTGTGTAGATGAAACGAGGCGTTGAAATAATTACAATGGACGTCCAAAGCAAATATTGATTCAGAAATTTGCCCATCAATTCTGCAGACATTGCATTTTAGGGCGTATAAGGAAAAAATAAACTTCCGTCCGTCGATACCTTCGAAGGCCGCCTTTTATGAGCGAGGCGCATTGTTGCGTATGCGTTTAAAATGCAGCCAATATCCGGCCCTTTTTTGAGCTGAAAACGGCCGGAAACGAAACGCGAAATAATGCGCTTCCGCGCTAACAAAAGCCTCAGAATAGTTGCGAAAGGACTGAACGACAGCGACGAAAAAAATAATATTATTAGCGTCCAGCAAAAATCGCGTGTTTCGCAAGAAGATCCATTACGCTAATGATCGACGGGGCGTGATCGCAATGATGTAAAAAAAGAAATGGACCACGTGCCACCTTTCCAGCCCTTTAAGTGGACGACACAAAAAGTGCAAGAGTAAAACCTGATGTGTGCTGGCGTCGGGTCCGGCCGAGAGCGAAAAAAACGATAATGATACATATACCCACATGCTTTAATGCTATAATGAAGCATCGTGGTAAAAAATGAAATGCATGTTTACAAAGTACACATTGACGTGATAATTTTATAATATCAATCATTTTAGACGCGCGAGTGCACAAAAAGCTTATCTTGGACAAAAAAAATGTCAAAAGTCCTTCAATTATCGTGACCAATGAGCGCAAACAAGGCCACCTCTTTTAGGAACACAATGACCATACATACGATATCTTTCAAAAAAGCGCATTTTGACCCTCGCAGCCAAATTATGCACATAGCCTTTCGATTAAAAATCGAGAGATAAAAAAACTATTGCAAGATTTATCGTACCCACTCGTTTCTGAAATCTTGCAAACTCGAATCGGTCCAGAAGGCCATCGCAACCAAAGAAAGGCCACCTCGTTCCAAAAACAAAAAAGCGCACACGCACACATTCGCGCGCGCGTCATTCATAAGATATCTGCGCCGATCTCGAAATAAATTCTCGAACGTCACAGGATCGCTGGAGAGATCTCTCATCTCGGAGGAATGCAATCCGGGGACGTTGAGCAAGAATGACGCTCGTGTTGCATTCGTCGGTTAAGTAGTGACGCAACTGCTTCATCAGAAACGATACAAAAAGTTCCCCCACATATGTCATGTAAGATAATGGGATCCTCACCTTCCTACGAGCATCGTGTACAATATGACTCCTAATGACCACATATCGGCCGCCTTGCCAGAATACGTGTGGTTGGCTCGAAGGATTTCGGGAGACACGTACGCCGGACACCCACGTTTGTCCTGCAGAAGGTCGTCGTCTGAGTCGTCCAACACTACGGCGTCTTCCAGCGATTCCAACTTCAACTCCGTTCTGAAACAATGCAAAAAAAATATTAGTTATCTATAGAGCAACGGCGAAGCAACCAGGCGTCGCTGGAAGGACGCCAGAGTCGCCCACTCTTCCTTGTAAAATTATTAAAAATTGCTTCGTATGAAAAATAGTAGTGTTGCGTGGCGGTGTTGCGCCAGCGCGCGTTTGTCCCGCTTTTGCGTCAAAAAATTGTCACATTAAACATAACCCGTATTGTTCGCAAATTTTTACGACCTCGACTGCCATAATGAGCCGACGCAACTGTGGCGGCAGTTTATGCCTACAAACCGGCTAATTGCGGTCCCATCGATTGTTACAATTTGCATAGCGCCGTAGGCGAGAGCGCGTGGTGGTGCTACGGATGGCGACATCCGATTCGAACGACTGTCGCGAGATAAGGTCGCAATTTCGACAATCGTAAAAAAAAGAAAGCCCAAAATCCGAGTTTGCGTATTTGTGCGGTGCCACGCTCGAGGGTTAGCGCAGATTGGGCAACGTGATTAATTGAAAATCGCCTAAAAATTGCCCAACGTCATTGTGCTCCGGCCGAAATGCGGAGGTGCCCAGATTAGCGGTACAGAGGCCAGGCGCGGTCAATCGGCGGACGCGGGTTAACCTCTCGCCTGGCGCAAGAGCGAATCTGACGTTCGCCTCATTAGATACGAGTAAAACAGTGCAGCAGGTTATCGTGCAACTCTTAATTGTACGCGGACAGCGGCGAAAGGTTAAACGGTGCTCGCTATTCACAAAAGTTGCGCCAATCCGCGAAACGGACAGCTTCCGATGGCGGGCTTACACACGAGCGGGTACAGAGAGAACACAAAACGGCATTAGCAAATAGTATAATAATCGTATTCGCAATAGCATTCCGTCGGGTTTTGCTCTGAGCGCCGCTTTAAAATTTCGCAACGGAGCAGGTGGGTGTGTCTCTGGGATTGCGACTGGCAGATATCGAAATCGTTTCCAGACCACTCCTTTAATCAAAAGTTCGCCGGATGATGATAAGTTTATTATGCACACGCGCTGGAGCGCTGTTGCACAACCCTTAAAACTAGCATTAGCGCATAGTTTGGTAACGCGACAAAATATGCTAATTATGTTAATTGCCTACGGTGTAAAACGCTTTGCCCAATCAGCCTCGTTACAGAAACGCACCGAACAATGGGCATGATATAAAATCATTCAAAGATGACAGCCATTACGAGTTGCGAAAGTGGCGGAGACTTGCCCAACCGGAGAGACCCTGAACGCGGTGCTGCAGATGCAAATTGCACAAGAGGATCCTTACGCTCGGGAGAGGGAGAAAAAGAAAAAACCGAAATGTCGAACGGTAATAATGCAATTTTAACATTTTGTCATTGAGTTGCGACAGCGACGAAGCGCACACGTAAAGGCGATCCAGTTTTGAAACAAAACTTTAAACATGATCCGAGAGCTATCTCGCTGTTGCTGCTGCTTGTTTGAACACACACACACTCGTAGGTCTTTTTGACGCAATCGACGGACAATTCAAGAGGGGAGGTTGTCGCAAAGGCGCAGCCTTTTCGTAAGTGTCGCGGGGAGGCGCAATGCGTCTTATTACTAAAACAAATGAGGCTGAGGCGGAAATGCCGAAGACGAGGAAAAAGGACGGCATTTCCGGTTCACGCTTATGCCAAAAATGCAGCGGCGCTCATCAGAAGAGCTTTCTGAAATAGAAACAATATTTAACAATGTCGGTATTCGACCTACCGACCTATCCACATACATGTACGTACTTTTTTCAAATGCATTTCGTATTATTATTACCCTTGACCGTAAATTCTGAATAAAATAATATATTCATTGACTAAATATAACGCCGATAACAAAAAAATCTGTGTAATATTACACACATTTTTAACATAAAAAATATCCTTGAGTGATTAAGTAACAAAATTTTGTATCAATACAAAATAAAAGACAACGATCTTTCGGAACAATAGACCGTAAAATATCCAAGGGTGAAAGAGTGCTCCAGTTTAAAGCTCTAGGACTATATTTAAAAACGCTAGCGAAATGTGTTCATTCGTTAATCATCAATTAGTGCTATTTTCCCGTCCTTATAAGTGTGTGTGTGTGTGTGTCAGTATCATCATCTGGCGAGCCGCGTTATGTCGATAATTTTCTGATGCAAACAACACATCGAGACGGTCTCGTTGCCAAAAAGCATTTCGCAACGCATTATACAACCATTACGGATGAAATGCAGCAATCGGCGGCAATTATGCTATAAAAAAGTATCCATACGCATTGTGTAGTTTGTGGTACGTACATTAAACGTACACACAAATGTGTATTTTTACAAAAGAGCAATTTCCGGGTCAAGGGCGACCGAGGCTGCAGTGTTAAATTAATACATTTTGATACCCTAGAGATGGTCGGTTTGTCATCAATTATTAAAATCATATATTAAAACTTGTGCGTATACACACAGCACACACACAAACACGTATACGCATACAGAACGGCGCGTTATTGACACATTTTTACACAGAGGTGACTGTGGCAAGTTCAAATCGCCAAGGTGGTTGCGAAAACGACGAAGAAACGAAGCATTCGGGGGCATTGGGCAAGCAGGCCGATGAATGGCATATATACGACAAAGGCTCACAATATCGTATGTTTTAATATACACACATACGAATTGAGCAATTTGACAAATTGCAAAAAGGTATGTACGATATGAAGAAAAAACACTAGGAACGCTTCTTGCGAAACTGGTTCGAGACCCATTTATGAAACGCAATCAAGTCCATGTGAATCATTTTCTAATACGAATAATTTATAAATTGACGAGTTCTTCAAACATGATCCTTGAAATATGATATCATGACATTTCACCATCGTCACGTTAAATGTGCAATGAATGATGAATATAGTTCTAAATTGGTATCGATTCTCATCGTGACTGTGCCATTGGCTTTATCAAAAGATAAGCAATGACGTTGTAGCACTCTAAATTTGCTAAAATACACATAACAAAAATACGCGCTTATAACAAAAAATTATCTGAAGTTAAGAATCTAAAGAATAAAAATAAAACAGTCATTGAAACAAACATCTGCTGACACAGTATCTTAGCTACATGGAACATGTTTTGTATTATAAAAATAATATGCATCGCCCTTCTTATCGAATCATCTTAAAAGGGTCATTCTCGCAACGACCCATTGCGATCTGAACGTTTTAAAAACACACACCGATAACGCTGTTTGTTCACCTGCAAAACCGCATATTTTGTTTACTTATCTAATTTTCTACAAAAGGTTTCACCGCATGCAGGAAAATTAAAAATTATCCTTAACGACAACCATATCCTTTTGCGGCAGAGGAAGCTTCGCCTCATTTTCCTCAAACAAGACAGTTAAATTTACCTTGTTTTATGGAGAAAAAAATATCTGCGGTCTTTGTTATCGTCGGACTGATAAGGACGCGGAGGAAGACACGCTCGTTGTGAAAGGATAAGCGACGCTCGCAACAGCAAAAAAGGCGCATTTTCATCATTGTATAACTGTGCTTTTCAACAACGTACGATAGTTACCAATCGTTGTTGCGTACTTGTGTTGAGCAAGAAGCGAGAACATCGACGAGTGTTTTGATATACGCGTACATGCGAAATCTCCTATTTGTAAAACTGAGCATTACTGAAGTTAAATTATTGTTAAGACTTTTGAGATGAAACCAGTCTTTAGTTTAATAGACGCCCCGAACGTTCGACCGAGACCCTGCCAAACTCTATCTCTTTTTCGATTCGACAGTATCCATCCGAAGTATTTTACGTTCGGTACTTGAAGTTTACGATCGAAGATATCCGAATGGCGGCCCTCGCCTTCGCGAGAGGACAACGTCGGTGAGCAAAAGCAAGGTCTTGCAAAAGTCTCAGCAACGCAGAGTCCGTTTTGAAACCGAATCTATGAAACGTCGAGCTCAACTGCGAAATATGGCGGGTCAAACGTTGCGAAAATGCAAATTGAAGTGATCTGATTGATGCGGCTGAATCTGAACGCTTTAGCTAAAAATCGACGGAGGTCAAGTTAGATTTAAAATTAACTCTTGGCAATCTTTAAAACCGGAAAATAAATATAAATCAGATTATATTCCGACCGTGACTAATAGTAGTTTAAATCGAACAGCTTCTCGGCACTTTAAAGGGATCCGAACTGTTGCGGAATCAGCGTTGCAACGTATAAAACATTCAGCGAGCCATTGAGAAAGCATCAATTTTATGAAATCATCTCGTTCGCAAGCAAGACGAGTTTGAAATAGCTCGGCCCACGGTCGATGGCCAAGTTTAGAGTGCTAAATTTTTCGCAAAGCGTTCGCACTGATTTAGCAGCAGCGGTGAACCTGCGACAAAAATGCTAATTAAAAGCCACTTAACCAAGATTCGTTTCGCTTTTGACCTAAAAATCATAGCAATGACACTATTCTTTGCCAACCCGCAACACAATCGTATTACAGTAATTTTTGTAATACGTTATCGCAACGGCGGACTTGATACCGCAACGTTCGACTCATTCAAAATGGAACAATAGACAAAAAAAACAACGTTCAATACCAAACGATTATGATGATACGTATTATAATCACGCATCGAATAGGGCGAGTGCACTAGTTGCTAATGAGCTGATGACTGACAGAAACTGTCGCGAAAACCGGTCTCCTTCGATACACACATACCTAACGTGAGAATTGTGCAAAATTAAAAGCAAAACTCGCAATTGATGCGGCAACGTTCCGCGAAAAAATATGCATTGCGACAATTCGCTTACGGCGATCGATCTGAAACATAGACCGTTAGAAAGTAAACATGCAAAAACGGTCTCGATTGCATTTCATTGCACGCGAATTGCGCCACTCGAAAGAAAGTTTTCCGGGCTGGCGGCGGCGCAAGAGAAAATGAAAGAAAAACACCGATGAGCGATTCAAAAAGAAAGGAAGCTCGTCAGCTTCTCTTGATACAAAAAAATCAGCCTTTCCAACAATGTTGACATCCGATGTGAAACACGGTTTGTTCAACACATTACATAGCCCAAGAAAACAGTAATGAGTTGGGCACATCAAATTTCACAAAACATATTTCAATATTATTTAATGACAGTAGTGGGCGAAAACTTTGTGAAACACTTCATGTTTTTTTATAGCGCTATCCAGGGTTACATTGGAGTGTACAAACGAAACAGCAAATTGTGACCTATACACCTGTATGTACTCTACGGAAGTGTGGCGTTAGCATAAATTACTATGATTATATATGACTCGCGCGTCCACAATATTTAACTGTCTTATAATGTTCGTATAATACGGTAATTAACACTTTACCGACCGGCAGTTTCACTACCAGACTTACGCTAAATACCGGCACCTTTTCACAAATCTTCGCGAATTTTACCTTTTTTATTTAAATTTATGTATTTTTTGATACGGTCCGAATATTTAGTTGAATTTTTCTAAACATGTTAAAAATGTATCAATGCATCAATTTAAGTCATTATTAGGTGGTTCTCAACATGTGGATCGCCGGAAATAAAAATTAATTATTACATTTCCTTATTATTAGATTTTTAAAATGATTATCTTGATTTTAAAATTATAAAAATGAATAACCTAAAAATTTAAATAAAAATAATTTAAATTGAGTCATCCAGCGGTTCTCAAACTTTTTCAAATTTAAAAAAACTTTTTTCAAGCACACTTTTTTTTCGTATTGTGATATTTTGTGCAAATGATTATCTACAAAAATGAGAAATGACATTTTTACTAATATGAGTTTACTGATATATAATTCAATTGCAATAAAATATTCACTCACCATTGTAATTCGCTCCATCGTAATGCGAAATCTTCCAGGCACATACACAGATATTGTACATTATCTTTCACGTGTAAATCACTTTTCACAATAACTATTTATATAATGCAAGTTTAAAGTGCACTCACCATTATAAATTTCTTCACACTAATACGGAATATTTCAGGTACACACTTTATTATTATTCAATGTCTTTCCCTTGTAATTCACTTTTCACAATATTTAATTCTAAAATAATACCAATACGAATTATCAAAAAAATAAAATTCAAAATTCACAAACGTTATTTTTATTATTTACCTAGTAATGTTTCTTCAAATGATACGAGGAGAAACATTCACCAACATGTAAAGCTACTTTACATTCTTTGCACATGTAAAGAGAATCTTTTCTTATTTTATGTGCGATACAAACTATGCATCTTCTTCTTTTACGCTCATTAGTAGATGATATCCTGACTAATTGGTGTTGTTTTAAACTGTCTGAAAGCCTTTGAAATGAGGGAGCAGTGGCGAATGTGGATGTCGGTTGTGAATTTTCAGACATTTCTGAAATTGTTGGTGTTTCTGTTTCTGGTGTTTTTTCCTCTATCCAATATTTTGCTATTTTCATTAAATAATCATAAAACTTTATATTGCTGTTTGAATTTACACTTCTATAAACTGTAAATGCATTGAATAATGCACAGTTAAATAAATACATGGCCACTTTTTTCGTCCATTTTTTAGTTTTACGATATATTGGATAGTACGAAAGGTATTGATCAGCCCGATCTACTCCCTTCATGTATTTATTGTAATCAATTATACAAATTGGTTTTTTTATACGCAGCCCAGTTCTTCTGTCAGTTTTTTCAGTGTTTACAATATTTGTATTATGGATTGTTGATATCATTCGAATATCTCTACTCTTTACTGTTTTCCACAATTGTAATAAAATTTCCCCGTTTCGCTTATATTTACTTTCAAATATTCGTAGTTTAGCCTTTTTTAGAATATCCGGTAAGCCCCACATATTCTTATTTTTTTCTTTTATAATATTTTTAACTTCTTGTTTGTACTTATTCCAAGTTTGAGCACGGTATCTATTTGTTTCTTCTGCAATAATGCGGAACAGGTCATCACCGATAAATTTTTCGGCGATTTCTTCAGGGCGCGTGATATCAACATCAAAAGTTGCTCCCGACAATCCTTCAAATGGCTGGTTATGCCTAGGTGTATCAGTTTCACACCAATCTAATGGAATATCATCATCCTCAGTATCTTCTCCATCGCTAATAGGCATCATTACTCGAGGACGATTTCTTTCATGAACAATCGAACTTGTATCACTATCACTAAAGTTTTCGTTATCACTGGGAATATTTGAATCATTGTCCGCGTAATTTTCCTCTACAAAACTATCTTCTGCCATTTATTTATTTGGGTTATAATTATATTTAAATAAAAACTATATTTTTAACACTTTGTTATATAAAATACACTGTATTTATATTTTTATAGACACTATATTTTATAAAGAGGCGTAAGCGTAATATTTTTAAAGAATCACTGCAGCACAAAGTTCCTTTTATTTATTTTATTTTTTTATTATTTTTAGAATATTCACTCGAGCACACGAAAACAAGATGCGATTTACACGACAGCGTTAGCTAAACTGAATTATTATTCATATTTTTTTAAGTGCATCATATTATTTCTTATCTCAAAAGAAATTCCCAATTTCAAAAAAAGAGTCACTTCTTAGAATCACTTCCAGTAAATCTGTGTTATCTCGTGATAGATAAAATTCACTCAATAAAATAAACGGTCGAAATTTCCAAATTACAGGACAGAAAAAATACGATATAATCTCGCTAATCTGTCAATTTAGAAATTCGGGAAACCGGTACTATCTAATAGATTAACTCACAAAAAATGTTAGTGTACTTAAAAAAATGCAAAGTAGAAAGAATTTACAAAATATATTTGATATAAATATATATTTTTTAAATGGATTTTCGAATTTGTATAGATAAACAGTACCTGATTATATTATAAGACATAAGTAAAGAAATACAAAGGCAGCTCAATTATATTTGAACTATATCTTTATTATATATGATTTTGTTGTTCATTTTTACTGATAACACTGGGAAGATATTTTGCATACTTGCAAAACAAAAATACCGTCGAGAATATTTGGGAGCATTTGAAGAAGAGATTGATAAAATCGAAATAACCACTAAAAGAGAGCTAATCGAGAAGGTGATTCGGGAATAGAATCATACTTTGAACCTTCAAAAATTAAACAACGTTTATAAATTAAATTCAGGCACTTATTTAATCTAAAGAAGGACATACAAAATATTTTAAATATAGTCCCGAATTGCATAGTGAAAAATATTTTTATTTTTGTTTTGAATTAAAAACATAGAATTTATGACTTCTCACAACTAAATTAGTTCTTTTTCAATAACTAATGCTATAAAAAATATTAAAATAGCAAAAAAACGAATTTCTGCTTTAAAAATTATAATATATAAACAAATTATAATATATAGACAAACGTGTCTAATAATAAGGCCAGGCACAGTAATTAAATATTTTTTTTCAATATCAAATGAAACTTCATACTTATATTTAATTTTTTTCAAAAAAAAATCTTAAAAAATCTCTAAGCATATATTTTTAATTTGATAACGAAATCATAGCTACCGCTCACTCCATATGGCGTGCGCGGTATTTAACGTTCGGCAGGCTCGCACTCCATATGGCGTGAGCGGTCGGTAAAGTGTTAATATCAGTGTATAATGCATGAAGTGAGTCGCAAGTGAAATAATCAATATTTGCTAATATTTGAATATTTTTGTAGTAAATTAATTTATATTAGTTTTATGTATCTATTCGAACAAGTTCGCGTGAGTCAACTATTACGTGAATCTACGATCGATCATTGAAACAATTTGACGTTCATCGCTCTTTTATCCTTATCGATAGATTGTAACATTATTACAAAAGTACGTGTGAAGTTCGATATGTATAAAAGCCAGATGACGCAACGACGCGCCTAGATGACAGACAATGTACGCTTTTCGAACGCATAATTAAGTATCGGGATGCGTGGGTGGCGGTAGCGTTTCAGCTGTAAATTTGGCTTTGCGTCAAAACATATTCGATATAATCGGTTCAATTGTGTCTATGGCTAATGGTCTCGCTATATAAACGAATATTGCGATTATAGCCACACAAAGCATACAGGCTCGTATTATGTAAAAACCGCTGAAAAGGATTCCAAAGGATGTACTATGTAATTAAGAGTCGTTCTAAAGCAAGCATACCACATCGACAAAAAACGTCTGCTTTTACGATACCAGGTGAAATCGTCGCTGACAAAGAGTCGTATAGATTGATTTATGCGACTCGACGGGGCAGGACGAAAACGACGGGTCTCGAAATCTCCTTTTAATAGCTGTTAATTGGCAGTTTGTTAAATGTTCGTGGTAGTCCATTGTCGATCCGGGTGAGCAGGTGCTCCTCGATATTGACACCTTGCCGTCCACGCGACAAGTGCCCGTTTGTGCTTTCGACGAAAACAAAGGGAACCAGATAACAAAAAGATCGCTGAATTTCGATCGCTTTCTATCGTATTTTTTTCAATGTGAAATCACCGCCGCGAAGAAATGGCGGCCGTTTCGTAATCGGCTTCTCGTCGTCGTAGGCATTTCACCTTTCTCGTCAGAGGACGTCGGCCGAGAAAGAAAGTCGAGCGTGCGACCTCCGCGAACCTGGGAGCAACGTTCTCAGCTGAGGTTTTGCAATAGAAAAGTGGAGGCGAGAGAAATGCACGATCGCAAAACGACGTAGAAAGTCAGGCCGATGACTACTATGATCGTGAACTACGTAACAGTTCATCGGATCCCTATCTAATTTTTTCGCCCGAGAAGTAAAATAAACGTTGTTTACCAGTCGAGCTTAATTGTACGAGTCGTCTTTTTTGTTCCTCGATCCTGTCTGTCGTCCGCGGTGCAAATAACCGCCGATGGCCAACGTCGGAAACCTGATTCATCAGCGAATACGATACATCCCGTTAGGGAATTCCTCGGGCCCGCGCGTGCCTTTACTCATGTTCTGCTTTTTGGATCGGTTTGTATGTCGAGCGAGTACCTAGCTGCCGTTTACCGGGATTCGATCCTTACGTATGGTCGTAAATATTGTGCGAGAATGCGTCGATCATGCGTGACTTCCTCGAAGAGGTATGACCCGTTGTTTTTCTATTTTTCACGTACGCGAGAAACTGGGTCGTTCGAACGCGGACGGTTACCGGAAGAACCAAACGGCTTCCTATCGACTGACGTTATGTCCGTTCGTAGAGTTCAAACAGATTTGTCATCGTCGACTAATGCATACTTTTGTTTTCCATCAATTGCACAATGAAGGCATTTAGGACATGTAGAATATGACATGACAACTGCAGGCGCTGCGAATGTGCAATCTGATCTAATTGACCCGAGATAAATCGGTCTAGACACCCGGAAACCCGATAGTATCCCGAATTTCACAATATTCTTCTATTAGTGGATCTGCTGGCGCAATCTCACCGGAGAGAGCTGCAACGCTGCGCATCCAAAAATACCTCCTTCTCCGATGCATCCTGCGCTCGAGAACGCATCGCGCTAATGACACATATCCAGAAAAGGGGCGAGCGATTCTAACGCGGAAGCCCGATACGATCTATCGGGGGCGAAACACACCTGCTAATACGCGCTAATGTGAGATCGTTAAATTGCATTATATCGGGTTCGATTGGGGATGTTCTCTATAAAGATAAAGACTCGCATAATCTAGTTTAATAATTCGACACGTGTCGGACTAAAAGCGAGGGGCATGTCGCAACTCAGCGGAGGCGCGCCGCGATCGACTGTCGCAACAGTGCTCTTCCGGCGCGACCGTGATATCATTTACGAACGTACATACAGTAGTGAAGTGAGGCCGGAACGTCGTTCCGGTAATTTTTTCCATTACCGGAACGCGTCAGAAAATATGGTAAAATTTATTGAATAATCACCGACAGCACAGCACAACTACAACGCAACAAATAAAATAACCAGGATATTCGGATTCACATTAACTCTTCATTGATTACCCCAAAAGGGAGTAGCATTCCGGTACTGGCTCTCCCGCTTTGGCGCGATTCAAGAAGACACTGAACCGGTTCGTGTAAATAAATTTGTACACAAAATGGTAGTTTAAAAAGCGCGGTGCTTTTTAGTACATGCTTTGGCGCGACTTTTGAGATTCGTACACAAGCATAATTTGCATGAATAAAAAAAAACAATAAATTGGTACTTCACGTACCTCCTCACTCAGAATGCGCTCCTACTACCGTGTGACTAAAACGCGCACTAAATCGGATCGTGTTAATAATTTTTTGCACAAAATGGTAGTTTGAAGCCGTGCTTTTTAATGCGACTTTCGAGATTCGTATCCAAGCATAATTTACAGGAATTAAGAAAAAAATCCTAATAATTAAAATAATAAATTAATTATCGACTGCCTCCTTACTCAGTATGCGCTCCTGCTACCACGTGACTCAAAAAGGCGCACCTGTTTGCATTAATAAATTTGTACATAAAATAATTTGAAGGACGAGGTCCCACCAGTCGTGGTCTTCTCATCGAGATTCGCTAAGGAACGTGTTTCTCTACGCCGCCGTCGCGTCAGTGATAACAGTGTTCCGCCTATTGTTGCCATAATAAATAAATAGATCCCCACAATATAATATTTTATTTATTAATTTTTAAAAATATGTTAACACTACGTACACCCAATGCGCCGTATTAAAAACAGGAAGTGATCGAAAATCGGCAAAGAATGGACCAATTTCACAATTCGCAATTGATGGAGCGGCTCACGTTACCTCACGGCAATGCGGAAAACTTGGCGAACCAAAGATCTCGATTGCAGTGGAAAACGACGGCGACGTAATTATCGCAATGCAACACGTGTGTGTTAATGTTGTGTGTAGTACGTTTAGCTATGTTACGTCTCCGAACCAGAATGGGTGGGAAACTATCAATCATGGCGAGCGCCTACCGGCGGCCTTTTACGTTGTCCGATTTTGCCGAGAGTGCCGTTAACGCGTTACTGTACATTCGACAGGTAAAAGCGGCGCTCCGGTAAAAAATTCACACACGAGCGCGAGAGAAATGCCTAAAAAATTGCGAACAGTTAGATGCTCTCGAATTTTGGAAAGCTATCGCGGATGCACGTCGTTACGGGAAAAGCGTACATAGCGTTTCGATTATGCAATCAAACATTGACCCATTCGAAGGTTGTCACCCTTATCGACGAATCCAAATTGAATGCTCGCCGCCTTGGGTATAGAAATAATCGTCTGCCAGAGAGGCACGCATATAAATTACAAACTGCAAGGCATTAAAAACATGACCGCTGTAAACGAGCGGGTATAAAATAGTTATTCGTTCAGTGCTAGGGTTGCCGCCAGACGTCCGGATTTATCCGAAAATGTCCTGATTTTTGGAACCATCCAAGTAATTCTGAAATATATTTATAAGTATGTTATTTTAGCTCTCAAGACGAACCAGTATACTTGATCAATAAAGGTCAAGACCTTGGTCTGGAGTTTGCATTTTTGATCTGGTAGCCCTGGTCATGGCGGCTCCGTTCCGAAGACGCGGTCATAAATTCAGCGATGCAGCCTCTCGGATCCATTAAAACTTTCATTGCCACGTTATTATCGCGAAACGCCATTTGCCAGAGAGATTTTCGCATCGCATCCGCCAAACAATGAATTCCTCTCTCTAACTCCGCGGAAATCTGATCCCGTAATTTTTACAGTTAACGCGCTCGTTCAACGCGCCGAAATCGTGCGAAGAATCGCAAATCGGACTGCGCAACGCCGATAAAAAAGGCAACCAGATGAATTCGATCAGCCGCACTATCGACGAATCCGATAGTGCAGTGTGCGCAATAATCGAAAAGCGATTTCGCATGCGTGTACGATTTCAATATATGCAAACGACGCTGCGAAATCCCGTTTCGAAGCCTCTCGCAGAGAGAGATATAAAAAGAGTATACAACAGGCAAACCTGTTCGGAAGATTTTCGTACCAAGATACCCGGCGTCCGCGTATGGCGTGTGCTCGTACGTGCCGGGTCAACTTTATAAATAAAAACAAAAACAAACTAAAAAAACGACGATGCGTATGTGCACGCCCGTCATTAATAAAGGCCCTGTCGCGTGTCAGTATCGACTGACGCGTCAATTTTTCAGCGCGGCATATACGTTCAAAAAATTTGCATAATTCGCAAAAGCTGCAATTACAGCAATTGGCAATGGCGCCTGCTACATTGTTCAAGACGAACCGGGCAGATCTGGTCTCGAGTCTCAAACACTAAAACTTTAATGGCTTTTTAAGTTCTTGTTAACCAGATTGTCGGAGAACAAACGAAGTTTGCGTCAACAATCCTGACCTATCGCCGTCATTGACAAAAAAAATCTTACATGCCTGCAAATAAACCATCGCCAACTACTGGTATTGACTATTGAGGAAAACGCTATTGAAAAATACGTTTATCTATGTGTTAGATATTAATTGCGTCGGTTTGAATAATCAAAGTTACAGTAGCATATAATAATCTAACAAAAATATATATACCAAATATTATTTATTTATTAATTCAGGAAGTTCTTCGCTCGCAGTAAAAATAGATTGCCTTCGTTTTAATTTTATTGCTATTATATAAATTATGCCATATTGTTTTATTATAGTTATAATATTACAATAATTATACTAATACAACCCAACTTTTTTTTATTAAATAATGGTGATCTTCATTACTGGTATTATTTAACTGCATGCATGTCTGACTACAAAAACTGTAATAGTCCTCTCCATGCAATTATTTGTAATAAAAATATACAAGATCCATTAACATGATGTCAAGATAGTTACATGGAAATAGATCAAATTTAACATTGTTAATGGCGCAACCCATAACTTAACATACAATTCGAATCAAATTGCATACCAGTCGTCCTTTAGCGTGTCTGCTTATGTACATATGCGCATATATCCATATTGCACCGAGAGAAACGAGGCTTGGAAAAAACCGCATACAATCATCGTCCAATGCATGACGCACTGTTTGTTTCTCGGTGCATTGAAAAACTACATTACACGGTCAAACACGCGGTTGGGGCAAGGTCGCCAAATTTACGACCCTTTCTTTGTTTGCTCTTTGATTCAGATAAGGGCAAAGTCTCAGCATATCGACATAAACACTACAGAAAAGTCCCCCTCGCTATTCAGCTATGTACATGGCTGGCACAATACAATCAACAAGTGCAGTAGTAGTGCATGGAGCACCACCAGGCAAAGTGCAATAAAATCGACGGGATCGACGACCTTCGCGAGCCGGGTTCTCCTCTCTCGCGGATCGGCATGCAAAACCGACCGAAGCATATATGTATATAATAAATCGAACCGATACGTCGAGAGTCGAGCAGGAAGAGCGGGTGCATCGAAAAGTGCATGCACTACATCGAACGGCTCGTAATACGCGGAAGAAAACGAGGAAAACAACGCACACAAGACTGGTGTCACGCGCGTCCATAGAGTAGGTTGTGTGATAGTTCTGATGCAATTTAGCCAGCTGCATAACGCCATTGCGTATGCAGTTCGACTGTTGAAAAACGGGAACGATCTCATTTGCCGCAGAGGAAGTATTATGGAGAGTTCACCCACCCTCCCGCCAGGTTTAACCCCGAGCTAAGAGAGCAAAACCAGTTGCATCTCGACAATTTTAAAATATGAGATTAAAGAAGCTGCTCCGCGTTCTGCGTACCCGCCCTTGCGGTGAACTTTATTATAGCGATAATAACTTATCTAGAGACTTAATATTTTAATCGATGAGTAAACGACTGCTTACAATGCATAAATGCTTGCGTAGTTCGGTTTTCACAATATTGAAAATCGGTGTAACAAAGTCGCTATCGCCATGAATGGAATATAGTGGAATTTATATGAATGCAATTGACAAACGAAAGTACATACATACACATATAAGAATGAGCTATTGTGTAAAGTTCCGAAATCAACATACAATACTAATAATAGGACATTTAAAAACATCGAATTCATTACTTATTAAAAATTTAGGAAGTACGTTACATTACCATAACTTGTCATAATTTTTAATATCTTGAGCAGAAGGATGTACCATCAAACGTTTTACAATTCAACATAAAGTTTCTCAATCGTTTGCTCAACGGCGACTGACTAATTTAGTTTTCCGATTTCAATTCCTAGTTTTCCCTGTTACTTTATTGCCTTACTGTTGCGAACAAGACAATGGGCGTTGAAAATCGAAAATCTGACATGGCGCTGCTGTGCTGTTTTCGTTCGCTTATCGTGGCGATTACGTGACCCGCTGCTTGTTTTCATTTATAGCCCCTTGTATTTACTAACCATAACAATAATCATTTAGGGAAACGGCCGACCATTAAATATCCATCCGATGGAATTAAACGCGAAAACCGCAAGAAGCGACCACGCAATTGTTCGCACTTTTGTACCGAGATTCTCGTAAACGCCTTTATGCTCTCGGCAGAGACTTATTCCATGAATAAATTTAAATAAATCGACGCTAAATTGTGTTTGTCTCTCCCCCACACGCGATGACCGACAATTTCCACCTTTATTGGAATACGTATGTACGATGCGCGTTCAGATGCGAATCGCGCAGATGTGGCGAACTATAGCTGATAGCGAATGTTGATCTATATACATACATAAATAATCGTTATTGGAAAAAATAATGATAGGTATCGTGGCAAATACTTTTAAAAGATTTCGATTACAATACGTATACATTTTAAGAAACAAATTTTACTGCACGCACACTTTGCGGAACCAATCGATTGAGGGGGGTGCATGCAAAAATTCGAGTGTGCGAAAAGCTACATCGCGTCCTTTCTCACACGACTCCAAGAGTCATTATTTCGTTTCCTCCTCTGATATTTTTTTCGCGTTTTTTTATTTCAGCATCCCGCTCGTTAAAAGCTCATCTGTAATAATGATGGCGGGTTATCCGTGAATTTGGTTTGC